>NC_047658.1:153984532-154224532 GCF_011762505.2 Arvicanthis niloticus
TTCCCTCCCCTTCCTCCCTCCCTTCCTTCCTCCCCACCCTCCCTTCTTCCCTCTCTCTTGCTCTCTTGCTCTTCCCCCCCCCCCCCCCCCCCCGTAGTGTTTTTAGTCAACTGCTCTGTCTTACTTGTTCTACTGTGGTTGTTATTGCTGTTTTGGGCTTGATACCAGTTAATTCTTTTGAGTAAGGTTATATTTTTGGTATAATGAGTGAGACCATTTGATTTTTTTTCTACAGTATTAAATTTTTTTTTAAATGTTACAGTTTACAGTCTATTTTCTTGGTAGCATTTGGATTACTTTTACTTTTTGTATACTAATCATAAGATTATTCTGTGTACATAAGTGGTTTTTCTCATGTATATGTGTGTATATGCATTTTTTTTCCTTGTGTTGAAGTGTGAGTGCACAAGTGAACAGAGGCTCAAGGTTCACTTGCTCTCTCTACTTATTCATTCAGGCAAAGTAAGAGGTCTTTCAGCTGAACTCAGCTTGCTGGCTAAGCTATTCTGGCTAGCCAGCTTCCTCCGGGAGCGCTGCTTACCCTTTCCTAATGCTGGAATTACAGGCAGGCTACCATGACTACATAGAATTTTCCTGTTGTTTTGGAAATCTGAACACATCCTCATGCTTCTATGTAAGCTCTTTAACCACTGAGCAGTCTCCTCAGATGGAAGATGTTTTTATAGTCCAGACTAGCATAGAATTTGTAGCCCAGGTTGCCCTTAAATTTGTATTTGTAGTGTTCCTGTCTCTGATTCTCAGGTGTTGAGATTGCAGGCTTATGCCACCTTACCTGGTAGCATCAGTATTTTCGCGTGTGTGTTTGTGTGTTTGCGTGCGCGCGTGTCCACATGCACCTTCATTGTGTTGGATGTGTACCTGGGAATGGATATAAGTATTTTTGTGAATTTACACTCCCACCAGGAGGCTTCTAGAAGTATTTTGGTAAATTTTTGATTACTATAACCGATTGAGTATAAAGAATAGAGTATTATTTGGTTTATGGTCCTGGAGTTAGGATCATCTAAGAGCTTGGCACAACATCTGCTTAACATCTGGTGAGAGCTTTTATGACAAGAAACATCATATGGAGACAGTAAATGTGTCAAGATTTGCCTAATAGCCTATTTTTCCAGTAATCTATTAACCCGTCAGTGGCCTCTGCTTATTGAAGCAGTTTCTGACTACAAAGTGTGTGCAAGGGAACTTCTTGATCATGACAAACTGATTTGAAGTTTGACTATGGCAGAGCCCTCATGATGCTTCCTTAAGTCCCATCTCCAGATATCATTATGTGTGAATTTGGGAATTAAATTTCCTGTATATGAAGTTTAACTCAGTTAAGTGCTTGTAAGGCCTGAGTTCAATCTCTGAGCACCTGTGTAGGTAGGCATCAAGTTTTTGCAATTTACTTTTAATAAGGGTTCAACCTCTCCTCTAGCCCACCATCCAGCAGAGGTAGTGGAAGAGAAAAGTTATTAGGGTATGGGGGGAGTAGATCTGTTCAGCAGTAGTTCTTTGGAGTCAAGCTCCATCTTCTTTGGCAGCAGTTCAGTCCCATAGCAAACACCAAATACAACTCAGCAGCTGCAGACCAGTCCTCTAGGCATACAGACACCACACATGAACCGGCAGCTACAATCCAGACCTTTCTGTAGGCAGACACTAGGCTGGAACACCAACTGGCCTGAGGTGAGACTTCGAAGTGTTGAGCTGCTGCAGGAGCCTCATGAACAGTTCTTGGACAAGTTTCTCTCTGGTATCACCACTAGTGGAGATCAACAACTCTATGTAAGGTGAACCAGTACGTGTGTGTCATTAGTGAAGAATAGTGAGGGGAACAAACCAAACCAAGGCTCAGTGCTCATCTTCCACTATCCGTGGGCTCATATTTAGACTCCTTCATTAAAGGTTCTTTCATGTGTTTGCTATATCCAAACATCCTTTCACCTGTGTCTGCTTTAGGAAAACATTCTTTTCTGTGTCTGCTTTAGCAAGACATCCTTTCACCTGTGTGCCCCAGCAAACCATCATTTGACATAACTAGCCCTTTCCCCCCCAAAAGAAAAAAAAAAAAAAAAACAACTAGGAAGTTTTCACTTCACACCTGTGTCAAACAGCTGGGACACTTGTGATCCCAGAGCTGGAAAGGTGCAAGCAGACAAACCCTTTCCCAGCTGTGGTAGCTTGTTGATGAGTCCCAGACCATTGAGAGCCCTTGTCTCAAAAAACAGTATGAGTAGTACCTGAGGAACAGCTGTGAGGGTGTCTACTTGCCTCTTCCCACACAAACACGAGCACGCTTGCGTGTGTATTAAATTAACATACACTTAAATAAACTTGTGTACACATGCAAACAGACACACACACACAGACACACACACAGACACACACACAGACACACACACACACACACACACAGAGTGCTTTATCCACCTATTTTCTAAGTCAATAAGAGAAACAGTTCTTTTCCAAGGTCCACAGCTGCTTGGATGTAAGATGCTGCTGCTACTGTATAAGTGTTGCTTCTTCATTATAAAAATTGGTGTGCTATTATATACCAAAATGGGAAGGGAAGGGTTTTAAATTTCAGAATAGTTTTTAATAGATGATGCTAATCCAAACTGCTGACTTTTTTTCATTCCTAAAACTTGTTTTTAGAAGGTTTTAAGTAAATAATTTCAAGATTATGAAAAGAAAAATGTAAAAAGCAAGACAACTTACTTTTTACCCCTCCATTTTCTTGTTAGCTTTCTGCTTTTTATATGGCTATAATTACTTAGTTCCCATACAAGGAGTAAAACAATATTTAGCCTTTCTTCTTTTAATCTATAAGATAATGAGTCAGCTTTGCCAGTTGATCAGTCTATTTCCTCACATGTTTTCCTATAAATTAATGCTGGGATATTAGGAGTGCTTTTTATGGAAAAATATTTGAATTAGTACTTCCTCTCTCTCATTCTTCCTTCTTCCCCCATCTATTTTCTTCTCTCCCTTTGGCCTTCCCATTCTCCTTTGTTCTTCTGTCTTGTCTCATTTCATCCCCCCCCCCCATGTATTGAAAATTGTGGCCTTTTAGTCATAATATATATTTCTATATTAATATATGGAATGTGCAATGTGTACAGATCAGTTAAAGATGAATTTTTGTTTCTTATTTGAACAGGTGAAAGACAACTATCTTTTTTTGTGAGTTAGTTTGATCATATTACCAAACTGTAATATAAATCTTCATTCATGCCATATGAGAGGATGGCATGATGAATCTTGGGAGAACCTGTAGTGCCTTATCCTGCACCTGAGGTCTCCAGGAAGTCTCCATGAGTTTTCTGAAAGTACACCTCTGTGTCAATGGCATTCAGCCTGTGTGTAGAGAGAATATTTTGTATATTGTATGGATGCATCACCTGCCAATTAAAAAGCCTATGGCCTATGGCTTAGGCAGAAAATAGATATGGGACATCTGGGAGGAGAAGGAATTCTGGGAACGAGCCAGGTGGCAGATTGGGTTGGGAAGATGTAATGAGATGGATGCATGGTACCTGAGCACAGGTAACCAGCCACATGGCAGACTGTAGGTTAAAATAAATGGGTTGTCTTTAGTTACTGTCTAGTCAGAGAAGAGCCTAGCTATATGGCCAAGGTATTTGTAAATATATTTTGAGTCAGAGTCCTATTTCTGGGAGCATGGGGCTGGGAGGAAGAACTGGGACCAAACTTCTACAAAAGCTTAAAGATTTTTTTTCTTTGAGACAGGCTCTTGTGAAGTAGTGCAGGCTGGTCTTGAACTTGGAGCCCATGTGTTTTAGCCTCCTAAGTGCCATGGTTATAGTTATGTACTATAATGCCCAGATTTTTTCTATGTTTTTCGTTGTGGTAGGATATGTATAATATTTATCATCTTTACTCCTTTACTTTTCAGTATTGGACCTGAGTATTTCTTTGTGGGGCTGTGGGTGGGTGGAGTGATGGACTTTGAGACAGGATCTTGCTACATAGCCCAGTCTGTCATGGCTCTTACTGTGTGTAACAGGCCCCCTTAATTCTCGCTTACCCTTTCTAATGCTGGGATTACCGGCATGTGTAACTATGCCTGGTACACCTTGACTGTTCTTTATATGTACTGTTAAGTGGGCTTAAATATGACAGAAATGTTCATCACCACTCCTACATGGCTACGTAACTCTTCATTTTGTAAAACTATAACTCTTTCCATTTAAAGACAATACAACTATTCTTTCTCCAACCCTCAGAAGCCATTATTCCACTTTATGATTTTGATTGCTTTAATTAAATCATATATGTCATTTTGTGATCGGCATCTTTCAGTTGCCCTTTGTTTAGGTTCAGCCATTTCTTTTTTTTCTTTTCTTTTTTTTTTTTTCTTTTTTTGTTTTTTTCGAGACAGGGTTTCTCTGTGTAGCCCTGGCTGTCCTGGAACTCACTCTGTAGACCAGGCTGGCCACCAAGGTTCAGCCATTTCTAGCTCATCAGAATTTCTACTTTTTTTTTGCCAAGCAGTGGTGGTGCACTCCTTTAATCCCAGTAACTAGGGAGGAAGAGGCAGGCAGATCTCTGAGTTCAAGGCCTGCCTGATCTACCAATTGATAATTCCAGGACAGCTAAGGCTACATAGAGAAATACTGATTTGAAAATAAACAAATAAACAAAACTCCCAAACCAACCAATCAACCAACCAAAAAAAAAAAAAAAAACAACAAAAAAAAACCACCAAACAAACAAAAAAAAACACCAAACATAACAACAAAAAGAAATTAATTTCTATATTTTTTCCTCTCCATATATTCATATATTTTACTTAGCCATTCCTTTGTAGATGGGATTTTGGGTTATTTCTGCATTTTAACAATTGTAAATAATGCTTCTATGAATTAAAGTGTATGCTTGCCTTTTTGAAACTTGCGGGAGTGTTGGACCAGATATAATGTCATTTTGTCATTTTAACCTTTTGAGAAGCTGCTGTACAGCTTCCCACAGTCAGCTGTATGACTCTGGTTTAGCCTTCTCCACTTTTTTTTTTTTTTTTTTTTTTTTGCTAATATTGTTCCTTTTAAAAGCTAGTCACTCTAATGAGTGAGGTAGTATTTGTTGTAGTTTCTTTTTGCATTTTTCTAATTAGTGGTGCACCATATACTTATTGGCTATCCTTATATCATCTTTGAAGAAACTGTGCTGGAGTCCTTTGCTTATGTATTTCATATATACATTATATATTGATGTATGCATGGTGTATGTGTTTGGATACAGATGTGTTCATGTGTGTGTAGGCCGGAGGTCAGTGTTTGGTGTCTTTGGTGTTCAGTAGCTTTCCACTTTACTTTGTGAGAAATGGGCTCTCATTGAACCTGGTGCTCACAGATTTGTCTAGATTAGCAGGTCTCAGTCTGTAGGTTGTGGTCCCTTGGGCTTGTCCACTGATCGCAGGGGTTGCCTGACACCATCAAAAAACACAGATATTTACAGTACGATTCAAAGTTACAATTATGAAATGGCAAAAAAAGAATTTTATGGTTGGGGGTCGACATAACATGAAGAACTGTATTAACGGGCTGCAGCATTAGGAAGGTTGTGAACCTCTGGTCTAGATTGTCTGTCCTGCAAGCCCCTGGGGTCTTCCTGTGTCTGCCTCCCCAGTACTGTTTTATGTGGGTACTGGGGATCTGAATTCAGGTCCTCATGCTTGTATGGCAAGCACTTTACTGATCGAGACATTTCCCCAGTTTCTCCTTTGCTCATTTTGAATTATATTTTTATTTTAAACAATTTATTTTAATCATGTTTGTGGGATATGTGCACAAAAGTACAGATGTCCATGATGTTGAATCACTTGAACTGTTGTGAGCTGCCTGATGTGGGTACTGAACTTGTGTTCTTTGTAAGAACAGTATGTGTTCTTAACTGCTGAGCAGTTAGTGTCACAGCCAAGGAATAATTTTCAAATATTAAGGCATTTCACCTCATGTATTCTTTTGTTTTGTTTTGTTTTGTTTTTCGAGACAGGGTTTCTCTGTATAGCCTTGGCTGTCCTGGAACTCACTCTGTAGACCAGGCTGGCCTCGAACTCAGAAATCCGCCTGCCTCTGCCTCTGCCTCCCAAGTGCTGGGATTAAAGGCATGCGCCACCACTGCCCGGCCACCTCATGTATTCTTAAAAACAATTAAATTTTATTTATTTTGTGTGTGTGTGTGTATGTGTGTGTGCTATAAGACACACGTGGAGGTCAGGAATAGTCTTTCTTTGTAGGTTCAGGGGATCAAACTCAGGTAATTAGTCTTGGCAGCAGGTGCCTTTATACGCTGTATCATCTCCTTGGCCCTGTTAATGTATTCTTAGAGTTTTATAGTTTTAGGTGTTACATTTAGATTTATTAAAGGCTTGAATTTTTGTATGTGATACTAAATAAGGTACCAACCTAATTCTTTTGTACATGGATACTAATTTTCCTAGCATGATTTCTAGAAACAACTGTCTGTCCTGTCCCCATCTTTTATACCCTTGTTGAAGATGTTGAAGATCATGACCACACATGCCAGGCTTTTCTCTGAGATTCCATTAATCTGTCTGTCTTTATACCCATGTCTATTTTGATTACTGTAGCTTTGTAGTAAGTTTTGAAATAAGGTATTATGAGTCCTTGAGGTTTGTACTTCTTTATAAGATTGTTCTGACTATTTAGGGTTATTTGAAATCCCATATTTTAGGATGGCTTTTTTTATTTCTGAAAAAAACCTTGAGATTTTGAGTTTACATTGAATTTATAGCAATCTGTTGGCAATATTAACATTATTGTCTCTAATCTGTGAGCATACAGTCTGTTTCCATTTTTTTAATGTCTTTTTTTTCAGTAGTGTTTGGTTGTTTTCACTGTACAGCTTTTCTGTCTTGATTAATTTTGAAATGCTTCATTTTTTTTTTACAGTGCAGTTGTAAATGCAACTAAGAGTCATAAATGTTGAAAGCATTTATTTTTCTTAAATTAATTCTTGAAGGTAGTATACCTTTGTCTTATTTTTAAATATTTATCTTGAAACTCTTTGTTGTCTCAGTTTTCCATATTTTATCTTTCACTGTTGCTTTTAGCATGTTCAGGCCACTCAGAGTCAGCAACTGAAGGAAGTGGGACAGTGATGTAATCTGAGAGTTGGTAGACATTTTAAGTGTCCTTATGCTTTGGACAGTTGCGGTCTTACCACTTGTTGGGTGGTGGAAATTATACCCTTTGCCTTTGAACCCCCAGAATCAGAAGTGGCCAAATTAACAGAATCAATATTAGATCAGTATTAGGGATTGGATTTCATCTTTGTCTTTCAATTTTTTTTTTTTACAATTTATTTTATATTTATCCTGTATGGGGTTCAATCTTTCTTTTTAGAGTGACACCTTTGTGGGGCTGGAATCAACTTGATTTTCTTTGTAGTGCATTTAAATTTCTTTTTCTCTTTTTTAGGTGCTTTAATTTCCTGCTGAGATTCTTACTAAAATTTGCTTGTTATAAAAATATTATGTAGTCTCAGAAAATGTAGAACTGTGGAAATAAAATAGAATTTAAAAATTCCTCACCAGCCAAGTAGTGTAACCACTGTTTAAAAAAGTAGTGTATGAGAGTCTAGTTTTTACCCTCCTTTGTTTAGAACATAAAAGCAATACAGAGAACTCAGGTGAATTATGTTTTCCCACAGTTCTCTATTTATGTAAAGTAGCCATACTATATTGTTAAGTTATGCAGATATAAATATAATGACTTTGAATGTCCGTGGCTGGTCCTTGAAACCTTTTATCAAGAGAAGTTATATTTTAAATGAATTTTTAACTACTTGTTATCCTGTTCTTACTTTTTATTAATATTTGTTTAATTATTTTATGAATCTTTATGTAGGGCTGATAGAGCATGTGTTTAGCATCTTCAAGACTGGGTTCAATCCCAAGCTCTGTATTAAACAAGACAAGACAAAACTAAAAATACTTTAAGCTTCAAATTAGGAGTTTTCATACATTTGGTTATTGTGTAGGTGACTTTTTTTAGGGTCATGGCCCTCTAACAGTGCTTATTTCAGCTTGGATGTTCTAGGGTTCTTTGGAACCAGATTCCAATGAGTGATTATTTTCAGGCAGACAAGTAAGAAGCCTTTTTTTGGTTTTTTTTGGTTTTTTTTTTTTGTTGTTGTTGTTTTTTCTTTTTGTGCCAGGAATTGGAGTTGGGGCTTCTCAGATGTTAAGCATGCCTGTGTGCAGAGCTATACTTTCAGCTTTTTGATACACTAATTTAACTTTTGTTTGTTATATTAAGCAGAAAGATACCATTGTTGGTTTAACATATCTAGGGCAGTGGGATATAAGAATTTGTTACAGTAAGGAATTTTAGAGATTACCTAATGTTACTCTTTTTTTTTTCTTTTCTCCATTCTGTTCACTAGAGCTAATACTTCACTGTGTTCCTCTATCAGGACTGGTTGCTTTGGGTCTGTTCTTCCTACAGTGTTACAGTAAACTGGAAGAGAAAGGCTAAACTCTGGGTGATTTTGTCTGCCTCAGAGGAAAGTATTTTTAATTACTGGCTCAGCTTAGTACTTTCTAAAGGGGGATAAACCTCTCTCTCTATCTTTGTGTCTTTTCTTTTTTTCAATAACTATGAAAAGCAGCAAAGTGGGAGCTGCTTATTTCAATGCCATTTTAAAGTAGCTGTTGACCAGGTCTCAGTCATCGTGTAGCCACTCAGACTGCATCACTAACTCACATGTATCCTTAGTGTCATACAGTTACAACTCCTGGTCTGTCAGTCTCTAACCTATTGTAAGTGCCTTAGGAAGAAGCAGTGTGAGTATACTTACTGAACATTTCTCTGATGTGGAAAGTTCAGGAGAGCATCAGCAGTAGTACCTGCAAAATGGGAGTCATTATCTTCCAAGAAGATCTTGGAAAGGAGCACTCATTTAACAAATGCTGAACCTTAGTGTGGTGTTCTTTTCAACACTCCACAGGTGGAAGCAGGAGGAGCTCTAGTTTGAGGTTAGCCTAGAATACTGCAGCAGGATCCTATCACAAAGCCAGCCAGTCAGCCAACTGACCAAAGTGTCTCATTACTAAAGCTTCTAATGATCAGAGGATGGTATATGGAAAAACAGAAATTTCTGATAATGGTTAGTCAAATCTAATTCACAGGAGTCAAATTTAAAATTTCATATATTCACAGGGATAATATATAATATATAATATATAATATATAATATATAATATATATACAATATACAATATATACAATAGCAATTTAGATGGATTGGCAAAGTTTAGTTAGTTTTTTCCCTTTGGTGTAGAAAATAATAGCACATCTTTTTGTTTTGCTTTTATTTTTTGAAATAGGTTATAGTTTGGGTTGACACTCACCATGTAGCTCATGCTGGCCTCCAACTTGGAAGAATCCTCTTGCCTCAGCCCCCAAGTACTGGACATGCAAATGTGTATTAGTATACCCAACTTTATTTATTTTTTATTAATAGTGTATCTTAAAAGGAATCCTAGATTTGATACAATTTGATGGATTAGGAGATCCTGAGCTGGGCAGTGGTGGCGCACGCCTTTAATCCCAGCACTTGGGAGGCAAAGACAGGCAGATTTCTGAGTTCGAGGCCAGCCTGGTCTACAGAGTGAGTTCCAGGACAGCCAGAACTACACAGAGAAATCCTGTCTCGAAAAACCAAAACCAAAAAAAAAAAAAAAAAAAAAAAAAGATATCCTGGAGTGGTGGAGTAGTAAGGGAACATTATATATTTACAAGTCTCCCCACACCCCAGTCAGATGTTATGGTTACTGTTTCATTTAAGAAATGTTAATTGATCAGTCTTAGTGGCTGAGTTTCCGTTTTGGAGCTGTACAATGTGATTGAAAGGGGTTCTTATGAACGAACATCAAAGCTGATCAGTTTTTCTAGCATTGTTTTAAATAGTACTTTAATAACATTTTATGTATAAATTACTTATTTTATGAAATTATATTCTTATGATACAATGTGAGATGTGTGTAAGTATACAGTGTTCCCATACTGAAGCTATGTACACTTGTAGACAGATCACAGGCATGCATGTCCATGATGTAGCAGTGAAGATGGTGGAGGGGCCTGGCTTCTGACTTCTGCTGTTTTTCATAGTATTTGAATTCTCTAAATAAACATGCATGTAAAGAGTGGTGTTTTGGGGTTTTTTTGTTTGTTTGTTTTTTGAGATGACATCTCACTGTGTAGCTTTGGCTATTCTGGAACTATGTGTAGACCAGGCTTGCCTTGAAATCAGAGATGCTCCCACTGCTTCTTCCTTCAGAGTGCTAGGATTAAGGGCGTGCACCACCATGGCCAACTTGTAATGAGTTGGATTTGAACATGCATTTATCCACTCATCTGTTACTTGTTAGTAGTTTTCACACTTGGTCTTAACTGAAAGGCCAAGAAGTGACCATCAATAGTTTTTAAAAAGTGTATTTTATTTTTTAAAGGTAATAATGCAGTTTTGATAAAATGATAACACATAATATTAAAACATCGTATAAAAACAACCTAATTTGTTGTTGACCTAAAATTTAAGATCTGATTCCTAACCTTTAAAAAAGTGATCTTGAGGTGGGTGAACCCCAAGATTAGACACTTTCTACAAAGCCTGGTACTCAAGTTGGTATCCTGAGACCTACATGCTAGGAGAGACCTGACTTCCAAAAGTTATCCTTTGCATTCCATATGTACACATGGGTAGTATTCACTGTTAATAAACAACAAAATAAATAAAATATAATTGACAAGTAAATAACAACAGCAAATCCATATCTTGGCTCCTACTACTTACTCAAACCTTTAATTTGTAAACATTGGAAATGAGAAATTATTCAGCTACAGGGGAGGAAAATGGAAAACAGCAAAATGGAGCAAGGATAAGATAACCAAATAGCTGGAAAGGAGGTACTGAAAACGGTAAAGGATGTACGGAGTCGGAACAGAGCCTGTAGTTTACAGTCCTGACTTGGTCTGAGAGTCAGACTGATGGAAGATGGATTATTAGGAGAGAAGCATATAAACTTCATACAGATTTACATACATACCTCATAAAGGAACCAGGACTCAATGAAATGGTAGCACACATCTGCTTCAGAGTTTAGGTTGGTTGATGAGCTGTAGTTGTGGAAAGCTACACAATGATGCACAAAGATTACAGAGACAGGGTTGGTTGGTTTGTTTTTGTTTTTGATTTTTTTAAAAACAAGGTCTACCTGTATAGGATTTCCTGGTCTATCAAGAATATTCTATTAAGAGTAAAATGGGGCTAGAGAGATGGCTTTGGTGGTTAAGATTGTTGACTGCTCTTACTAGATGATCCAGGTTCAGTTCCCAGCTTCCATATAACTGTAACTTCAGCTCCAGGGAGTCCAGTGTTCTCTTGTGGCTTTCATGGGCTCTCCACACAAGTATATATAAACTCATACAAGCACACATGTAAAAACAATACATCTTTTTTAAAAAAGAAGAAAAAATGTTTCCTTTGGTGTACAAAGAAAAGGTATCTTTCTTGCTTTCCTTAAAAAAATATTGAAAGGGTTGTTTTCAGGAATGGGGATGGTGGGAATTTTTGTGTGTGGTGTTTTTCAAAGCCCTTGGTTGCAAGTAACCCTTGTGTCAGTGTGATGTATTTGGAGTACTCTTAGACAATAAGGTGTGAAAATGGGCTTG
The DNA here is from genome assembly GCF_011762505.2 of Arvicanthis niloticus. NCBI lineage: Eukaryota > Metazoa > Chordata > Mammalia > Rodentia > Muridae > Arvicanthis > Arvicanthis niloticus. The sequence goes on from NC_047658.1 coordinate 153,996,259, forward strand.
GAAACATCTGGATTTAAACCCTTATTCTGCCTTACTAAGTTGTAAGACCAGAGGAAGCCTGTTACCTATTGTCTTAGTTTGGGTTTTCTATTTCTGTAAAGAGACGCTATGACCATGGCAGCTCTTAATAAGGAAAACATTTAACTGAGGCTGGCTTACAGTGCTAAGGTTTAGTCCATTTTTGTTACGGCAGTAAGCATGGCAGCATGCAGGCAGATGGAGTGTTAAAAAAGAAGAGAGAGCAACACTGGGCCTGACTTGAGCATTTGAAACCTCAAATCCCATCTCTAGTCACACTTCTTCCAACAAGGCTGCACCTATTCCAACCTGCACTCCTAATAATGCCTATGAGCCTATGGGGGACGTTCACATTCACACCACCACATCTTTTTATTTACTTTCCTTTGAAGTCGGGGTGATAAAATATGGTGGTGTTTTAAGGATTATATACTACTACTACTAATGGCTAATACTTTCGAATTCTTACTATATATGTGAGAATTATATTAAATGTCTAATTTAGATAATATATATAGTTAGTATGTATTGTCTTAATTCTCAAAAACTGCGAAGTGTAGGTAAAATTCACTGATGAGGAAACTAAAACAGGAATTTAAAAACATTTGCTGTAAGCAACATAGTTTAGATGTGGCAGCTGCAGAATCTGAGCCCCTATGAGGTAGTGGGTGCTGTCCTCTTCCTTGTAAAGCTTGGAAGCACTTAGTCTTCTGCACAGCAAGTGGGATTTATTTATTTATTTATTTTTTTTGAGGTAGGATCTTGCTTTGTAGCTCTGGCTGGCATGAAATTCTCTGTGTAGACAAAACTGGATGCAAACTAGTATTGATTCTCCTATCTTTGCCTCCCAAATGCTAGCTAGAATTGCAGGTGAGAGCTACCTCACCCAGTCTGTATAATTAATATTTAAGTTATCTTTTAAAAATAGTGTGTAAGAGAGACCATAGGCTAGGAGAAACTATTTGCAGAAAACATGAGGTAAAAGTTTAAAAACTCTTTAAAACACAATAATTAGAAATTAAATAAAACATGCACAGCTACCTCACCAAAGAGAATATACAGAGAGCAAGTAAGTACCAAAAAGATGTCCTACATATGTCTGTTGTGAATTAAAATTTGAAGCACACACAAGAGACTTGGAAATTACACAAACAGCTTTGGGATGTGGAGCAGTATTGTCATTAGTAGGGATGCAAAATGACACAGCCACTTTGGAATTCAGTGTGGCAGTTTCCTGTTTTCTTCAAAACTAAGCCCTCTGTATGCTCCAGCAGCTATGTTGTTTGCTATTAACTCAATAAGTTGAAAACATATCTGTATTGCCCACATGATACCAAACTTGGAAACAGTCAGCATATATCATTAGTTAGGTGAAAGGGTAAACAAACTGTGGTACATCTAGACACTGGGAGACTATTCAGCACTAAGAAGGAATGAGCTGACAAACCATGAAAAGACCTACAGGAACTTTTAATACATATAGTTAAATAAAAGCCAGTATGAAAAGTCTGTGATTCCAACTATGTGCCATTTTGGAAAAGGCAAAACCAAGGAGGTGATGAAAAGATGAGCAGTTACCAGCAGTCAGGGGGTTGTGGAGGTGACTACATTTTGTTACACATTTGTTAGTTTTCAATGTGTAGCACTGAGACTGAACACTAATGTGAGCTGTGCAGGGAAGTGATAGTGTGTTAATGTAGGCTCATGGCCTGTGGCCAGTGTACTAGCCAGGTGTAGACTGAAGTGGGGTAGGGTGGATACAAAGGAACATTGGCTGCTGCTTGGGGTTGATGAGAATCTAAACATTTTCTTTAAAGAAAAAAAACATTAAAGTGTAAATCAAGCATTTAAAGTGTGACAGACATTTCTGATACTTTTCATTTTTAGGCCCAGAATAAAGAGACCAATGTTTTAGCTGCTGCAAAGGTGATTGACACCAAATCTGAAGAAGAACTTGAAGATTATATGGTTGAGATTGACATATTAGCATCTTGTGATCACCCAAACATAGTCAAGCTTCTAGATGCCTTCTATTATGAGAACAATCTTTGGGTATGTAATTTTCATTCCTGAAAAGAGAAGCCGAAATGATTTGATTGTCCTAAAGAGGCTGTGAAAGCTCATTTGTGTGTTACCTCTTCTGTTTTGTTAAGTGTATTACTTGATTGAGGCTTCATCTGCCAGTGAGAACCGTTAACAAGTTACAGTGGATGTTCAGCTTTAGATTTCAAATTATAACATTTTATCATCAGTATTTGACACTGGATCTAGGTGGGAGAACTTGGTCAAGAATATTAACATTTCCAAAATGTGTCTGTTTGTAATTTCAATTTAAGTATTTTAAATATTTTTGGAGAGTTTTTTTCTTCTTGACTTTTTGAGACAGTGTTTCTCTGTGTATTCTGGCCATCCTGGAACTCCCTATATAGATCGGGCTGGTCTCAAACTCAGAGATCTACTTGCCTCTGTCTCCTGAATGCTGGGATTAAAAGTATGTATCACCGCTGCTCAGTGAAGGTTTATTTTTCTTTGTGTTATTTATAATTTTTACCCTAAAGTTTTTATGGCTCATACAATACTGTAAGCTATGAGTAAAGCTAAATATTAGACTCAACCTCTTAATGAAGTGGTTACAATTACATACATCTTGCTCATTTTTAAGAAAATTGGCACAAGTAGATTAAGCAGTAAAATCTTCATATTTACTATGATAACTATTTACTTATACCAACCTACTTTTATCAACAGCCTTTTAAAAATACCGATGTATGTATGTGAGTGTTTTGTCTGCATGTTTGTCTGTTCACCTGTGCAGGCCTGGTTCCCATGGTGGTCAGAAGAAGGCATCAGATTTCTTGGACTAGAGTTAGATAGTTGTGAACTTCCCTGTAGGAGCTAGGAATCAAGCCTGGGTTCTCTGGAAAAGCAGCCACTGAGTGCTTTGAACTGTTGTGCCAGCATTCCAGCCTATCAAGAAAGCGTTTTATAAAATAGAGTTTTAGATGTTTTTCTTAGAATAAAGATCTGGCTTGAAATCAAAAGACTTTTCTTTTGGATCTAGCTGCTGCTGGTTTGGAGCTTAGCTCTTGAGCTTGTTTATTTCTCCAGAGGATAAATAAAGAATTTAGCTTTCAAATTATCTTTTAGATCATGTAATAATTTTGAAAATAAATTGTTACTGGTAAGCATTTATAAAAATGTTGTAATAGCCTGGTGTGGTAGTGCACACTTTAATCCCAGCACCCAGGAGGCAGAGGCAATTGGATTTCAGTGAGTTGTGGGCCAGCTTGGTCTGTGTAGTTAGTTCTAGGACAGCCAAGGATATATAGAGAGGTCTTGTCTCAAAAATAAAACAAAAAAAATAAAACAAAAAATTTTAGCAAGAGGGAAATCATATGGAATTATACAGTTTGCTAAAATATTACTTTAAAAGAGTATAGTTATTTTTGGTGTCATGTCTTCTAAAATACTTGTTCAGGGTTTTATCAGAATATTTCTAAGTATTACAAAATAAAAACTCGTAGGTATTTTAAGAAATAGACTGGAGGTTAAGAGCACTGGCTGCTCTTCCAGAGGTCCTGAGTTCAACTCCAGCAACCACATGGTGACTCACAACCATCTGTAATGGGATCTGATACCCTCTTTTGGTGTGTCTGAAGAGAGTGGCAGTGTATTCATATACATAAAATAAATAAATAAATAAATCTTTAAAAAAAAGAAATAGACCTTGTTACTATTGTAAATAAAAATTTAGTTTACTATGAGTGACAATTTAGCAGGAGCCATTAATATAAATAAAATAATCATTATAGATTACAGCTGTTATTAACAGTTAGGATGGGAACATGCCAGTGATAATTGAGTTTGGATCTGTGTGTCTTTCTTTTTTTAATTTAAAGAAAAGGCCTTGGGAGGTGACTCAGTGCTTAAGAGCATGCACTGGTCTTACAGAGTATCCATCCAAGTTTGGTTCTCAGCACCTGTGTTAGGTAGTTTGTAGCTGCTCGTAACTGCTTCCTGGAGATCCAACACCCTTTTCTGGCCTTCAAGAGAATATATGTTCACATATTCTGGCATAGTTACATACATGTATGCATAATTAAAAATAAAATAAATCTTTAAAATAAGTCTGCTTTTTTCAGAGTTTATTGAACGATGGACAATTTATTTAGTTACTTAACATTATAGTAGTTAATTGAAAGATGAAAGTAATGAGATATTTTCATAAGATCTTCAAAATGTATAAATAATATTACAGTGATTAAACAATGTATATTTGCTAATTTTAGAAAAGAAAGGATAATAAAAGTTGTTATTTATAAAAATGGGCATAACTGGGTGTGGTGAAACATGCCTACCAGCTTTTGGAGGTTCATACAGGGGGATTGCAGATTTGAGTGAGTCTAGCTTGGACTATAGGGAAACCTGACTCAAAAACAGACAAGAAGAAAAGAGGAGAAGGGAAGGGGCATCCTCTATAACACCTTCTCCTCGTGAGTCTGAGAAGAACATCTCTTAAGACCATAACTGATAACAGAGAGCCCTTCATGTTTGCCATGGCATTGTCTCTATAGCCTGGATTAACCCGTAGCTTTTCATTTGTCCATTCTTGCTAAGTTCTGAAACTTGGCATAATTATAAACACTTTTTTATTTGTGTGCAGATCCTCATTGAATTCTGTGCAGGGGGAGCCGTAGATGCTGTGATGCTTGGTAAATATCTTCGTTTTTATGTTTGATTCTTAAATTGTTCTTGAATTTCAACTATATGTACATTAAGAAATTCAGTACATTAATAAATCAACTTAATTGTATTTTAGATAAATATAATTATGTAATGTTGAATAGTCTATGTCAGGAAAATAATTTTTTTAGATATTTAGCTCTTTTACAATAAATGACTTCAACTCATCTTTGAAAGATCACTGTGGAGGAATGCACTAAAAACATTTAATGAGCTGTATATTTTCATTGTATAAAAATAAAAACACATATATATATATATTTTACTTTCTTCTTATAGAACTTGAGAGACCATTAACTGAGTCCCAAATTCAAGTAGTTTGCAAGCAGACATTAGAGGCGCTGAATTACTTACATGACAATAAAATCATCCACAGAGATCTAAAAGCTGGCAATATTCTTTTTACCTTAGATGGAGACATTAAATTAGGTAAGTTATTTAAACATTTGAATCTGTGCTCTGAGATTGTGGAATGGATGACTTGATGCTGTTTTGGCCTACCCAGACATGTAAACCAGGGAGAATTACTCCCAGCCTCTCCTCTTAACACTACCAGTCCTTAGCATCCCTAAGTATATGCATCTAATGATACCTAGAAAGAAAAGAGGGTGTGTTCTTTTTCAGAAGCATGGATTTGTAAAGCACTAGTTAAGATTTCCTCCTGTAAGTTTCTGAATATAGATTGAACACTTGTAAATGCTTTACATTTGGAACATAATATAATACTAAACTCAATTTTATCTTTATGACAACATATCTAATAGGTTTTTGTTTCATATTATTCTACCCAGAACTTTGAACTTCTTAAACAAGTGCTTTATCACTAACAACTCATGCTGTTCTTACTTTATTTTACCGGTATACACTTATTAAACCAACATGTAACCTTAGGTTTGAAAGTAAAATAAGTTTAAGGATTAGCATTTAATTTTGTCTTTTATACCAAAGGAATAAATGGTGAATATCATTTATTAGCTATAGATTAGATATAGAATTAGATGTAGATTTTTAGTTGGGGTACTTAAGTTTACACATACACAGACAAGTAGAAGATTTTACATATAGTCTTTTAAGAAGTTTTTCTAAACTGGACAATTTCAAGCGGTGCTGTCTAAATTTAATTTTTTGGAAAAAGTAAAATTATCCAAAAGCCATGTTGATTCCAGTGATTCTACCCATCTCATTCTACATTGTCACATTATGAAATGAGACATTGACATAGGAGGTGCTAAATTTCACCCTTATTGTGCCATAAAGATGTACAGAAATCCACAAGGAAAGTTGTATAAGTTTTTAGACAAGAGCTCTGAATCATGACTTAGGTGAAGATATTAGACCCCCAGCCCCAGGTCTTTCACTTGCTCATCTGCCCTCAGCCCTCACCCTTCCCTTTCCACACTTGTGATGATTTGTATCACCACTCATTTGTGTTGCTTTATGTCTCAGTTATCTCTTATTTATCCTCAAGAGTTTGCATTTGCTCATATATAAATTTTGACTTTTCTTTGATGTAAATTACACATTTTTTCTCTATTCCTCTTTTTACACAGTAGCATGCATTCTCTTCAAATTAACATTGTTCCAACCAAGAGAGTAATATTTGATTGTTTGAGGGCCAAAAAAGAAAGATTATCACAATGGTTTGTGACTTCTCCGAAGTCCACAGCATGCAAACAGATACACTGTACATATGTGATTTTTAAATTCCCAGTGACTGGATGGTTAGGAAAATGTTTCTTAAAAGACTACTTGAGGAGGTAGGAGTGAAATATAAACCCTGGATCTGGCCACTAGACCTGTAGACCTGTAGGTTTCCCTTCAGCTGCATTTGCTGATCCCATGGTGGTGATTTCATTTTCTGTCTGTTATTTCCTTCAGTTAGTAGGGGCTTGATGCATCTCAAGTTTGCTAGAACAAGTTGTTCTGTGCTGCTTTATTAGCAGGTGTCAGGTACATTTCTGCTTTGGTTAGGGTTCTTTTCTCACTACTGGGTACTGGGTCCAGGTCTCACATGTGCCAGGAAAGTACCTTACCAAGACTAGCACCCCAAGCTTATTTGTCCTTGAAACCCAGATTTTTTCTTTGAGCCTTCAAAATGAATTATGTCATTTTTCATTTATTATTTTTGATAAATTTATAATCAGTTTATTTATTACTGTAAGTTAACAATTTTATAAGAAGAGATTCTCTTTAGCTGTTTATTTGGGACAAAAGCAGAAAAATGTTTTATTTAGTTTTAAAGATATTTAGTTGTGAATTCTAAGCTTAAAAGGTGGGCTGAACCTCTGATAAAATTACAATGGCTCTGTTCTTTATAACTTAAATCAGAAACCATAAAGCTTCCCATGTTTTCTTTGTAATATAATTAAGTTTTTTTAATATAATTAAGGTTTTTAATGTTTGTTTGTTTATTTACGTATTTTTAGATAATCTTAGTATTATAGCCTAGATTAACCTTAAACTCCTCATCTTGCTGCCTGAACCTCTGACATACTGTGATCCCAGGTGTGCACCACTGTGCTCAGCTTTTGTCGTGTAGTTGTATGATAATGCTGATGAGATAGAATGCCATCATAAAGGCTGCTTTGGTATAATTTCTGTTTTTTTCACACTACAGGAAAGTATCTTCATTGATTTAATTGTAGCATGCAACATTTGGCATTTGTTTTGAAGTATATAATTGTTTTAATTTAGAGTGACTGATTTTTGTAATCAATTCTGTTATTATCATTTGAATGTATCTAGATGGTGATCAGTATATTTGTGATGGTAAATTTAGCAATTCTTTGAAAGACGTGAGAAAGAAGGTGGTTAGGATTAGAGTGGTGGAGATGGCTCAGTGGGTAAAGTGCCTATTGTAGTATATGAGGTCCTGATGTGGGATCCCAAGAACCCATGGAAAAGCTGGGCTTGGTGATGGATGCTTATAACCCTTGTGCTGGGTGCTGGAGACAGGAGGGATCCTAGTGCTCTCTGGCCAGGCTGGTGTTGCCAAAATGTTGAGCTCCAAGCTCATTAAGAAGTAATGTTTCTAAAAGTAGGATGAGGAGGAATAGGGGAAGACACCTGACATTGACTCTGGCCTCTATGAGCATGTATGCACACACCCTACATGCATAAACAAACACACTCATACACTACACAATACACACAAAAATGTAAAAAAGAATTGGAATGGCAGAGAAATTCTTGTATGCTTACCTTTAATAAGGAAGGCCTCACTAAAGACTTGAAATGCTCCCTTCTTTTACTCCATTGAATACAATCCCTCCTGTGTAAGAGCTGTCATTAACGCTATTGTATGATTATTTATTTCAAGCGGATTTTGGAGTGTCAGCTAAAAATACCAGGACAATTCAAAGGAGGGATTCATTTATTGGCACACCATACTGGTAGGTATTCATTTTTATGAATTTATACTGTTAGTTGTATCTACAGTAATTACTTTGTCCACACATAGTCATTAACCTGACTATAGTTTGTAATGACTATTATTTAAACATCTTAACTTTCATTTTCCTTTCTTTATAGGATGGCTCCTGAAGTAGTCATGTGTGAGACATCAAAGGACAGACCTTATGACTACAAAGCTGACGTTTGGTCCCTGGGTATTACTTTAATAGAAATGGCTGAGATAGAGCCACCTCATCATGAGTTAAATCCAATGCGAGTGCTGCTGAAAATAGCAAAATCTGAGCCCCCAACATTAGCACAGCCATCAAAATGGTAAGCTGTTTTAAAGAAAGTTTTTAAAGAACCAAACGTGATGTTCTGTTCTAGTTTGCTAAGGGTCTTTGAGTTTGGGGATGTGGCACAAAGACTGTCAGTAAGGAAACTGATATGGGTCTGTTTCTAAGACTTAAAGACCTAGAGAGATTGCTCAGCCATTAAGTAGCACTGGCTATTCTTGCAGAGGGTCTGGGTTCAGTCCCAGCACCCGCTTGGTGGCTCACAGCTGACTGTAATTCAGATTCCAGGGGATTTGATGCTCTCTTCTGGCCTCTGTAAGTACTAGACACATACTTGGTATATGGAGTGCAGGTACTTACATCTATTCATAAAGCAAAAATAAAGACACCGGAGAAAGACTTAAGGCTCATGAAAACCATTAACTGACAGGGTTCTGTGTGGAAGATGTTTTCTGTTCTGTAAATAGTGAAGCCCATATACAGTTGATAGGCATTTGTGGAACTTAGTGTAACAATTTTTGCTACATTTTGATAACTTGTGAAAATACAACAGCATCTTAGTGATCATCTGTGTGCCCTAGCATGTATGTCTAACATATTTACAGAATATGTTTCATAAAGTCTTATTAATAGTTTTCTTACCTTATTCAATTAATACTAATCTATATTAAGTATAATGAAACTAAACATAGTTTATTAAGGAATTTTGTTTGATTTTTTAAAAATTAATAACAAGTAAAATAAAATGCCATTGTTGACATTTTATTCTGCAGGTCTTCAAATTTTAAGGACTTTCTAAAGAAATGCTTGGAAAAGAATGTGGATGCCCGGTGGACCACATCTCAGCTGTTACAGGTGAGATGAGGACAGTGTGATGACAAGAAGTCAGATTGTTAACAGTGTTTTTGAACTTATGTGCTTTCAGATCTGTGCACTGTTTACCCTTTCCACTTGTGTGTCTCTGTGGAAAACTGTTATGTAGTTGTTTACACTGCTTAGGAGCACATGAGTTGTCATTATTAGCAGGCATTTAGTGTGTAAATTGTCTCTCCTGTGTAATTATGTTCTTTTTATTGTAATAGCTATTTGTATGCTGTCTCTAATGACTGAAAGCTAGTACACACATATATATAGTACTATATATATGTAATATATATATATCATATATACATATATCATATATATATATGAAGAATGACACCCGAGGTTGTCCCCACACACAAAACACACACACACACACACACACACACACACACACACACCCCAATCCCAATGGAAGATATGGAAGATGCTTGGATAAATTTGATTTTATTTTAAAGTAGGGCCTGTTTCTTATATTTGAAATAAAAGTGTGTTATTATATTATCTCATAATATTAGAGATAAACAGAATACCAAATCTTCGGGTAGTTGCCTTGAGGATGTATGTTGTGTAATGTCAGTATGTTAGGGTATTAAGCTGACCTCTTTATCTGGGGATAACGTGTGGGGAAAATTGCCTTGCTCTCTTTTAACAAGTCTATCTCTATTTCCCTGAACACACTTCCCAGTATTTCATTGCACCTGTATTTGGAGATCTTAGCCTATAACAGACTGTATTAGGTAGGGTTCCCCAGAGTAACAGAACCGATAGAGAGCAGAATTGATAGAATCAATTTCTATGGATGCAAACAGGTTTTATTACGATGACTTACAGATTATGGTGTGACTATTTCAACAAAGGCTGTCTCCCATTGGAAAGTTTAAGAATCCAGTAGTTGTTCAGTCCATAAGGCTGGATGTCTCAGCTGGTCTTCAGTATGTGATGGAATTCCAAAGAAGCAGGCGCTAATGCCAGGGAAGGAACGGATTTGCCAAAAAGAGTGAGAGGGAGCAGGCAGAGAGTAAAGTAAAGCTTCCTTTCCTGTGTCCTTTAACTGGCTGCCAGCAGAAAGTGTGATTGTCCTACTGCAGAGGGTGGGATGTAGGGTAGGCCCCGTTTCAAATGGTTTGATCAACAAAAATTTCTCACAAGTGTAGCCAGCAGCTTGCAAAAGCTAATTCCACATGTTGACAAGTAAGAGTAGCCACCACACAGACACTGTTATGAGCTGAGAGTACAGAGATGAAGGAAATGTCCTTTACTTGACCTTGTTGTTAGGATCATTTAACAAAGCAAAACAAGTATTTGTAGATACTTTTAGCAGAAATGTGAAGGGTTTTGTAATGTTTTTATTAATACTTTGACAGGATTTATGTAGATATTAATGTAAAAAAAACTGGGTGGGTGTACATGCGCGTGCATAGTGCGCTTGCTTTTCCATGGCACAGCGTGTGTTTGGTGGCCATGGCTTGACTTTCAGGAGTTCTTTTCCTTCCAGTGTGTGTGCTGATGTTTGAACTCAGGTTGTTAGTTTGGCAGCCAGCACGTTAACCCACAGAGCCATCTCACTGGCTTCTTTTAGTTACTCTTAAGGAAATGATGCCTAGACTTAAAACTTGCTTTAAATTTTAATTTAAAGATTGTAATGATAGGCTGCAGAGATGGCTCAGAGGTTAAGAGCACTGACTGCTCTTCCAGAGGTCCTGAGTTTAGTCCGCAGGATCACATAGCGGCTCACAACCATTTGTAATAGGATCTGATGCCCTCTTCTGGTATGCATGAAGACAGCGACAGTGTACTCATATACATAACATAAATAAATAAATAAATCTTAAAAAAAATTGTTAATGAAACTTTCAAACATAGAAAAACCAAATGTATCTTCTACTTAGCCGTAACAAGTTGTTTTAATTATTGACAAAATTCCTTCAAATTACTGAAACAAAACAAAACATAGAGGTCTATAAGATGGCTCAGTACAGGTACCTGCAACCAAACCTGGCAAACTGACTTTGATCTCTAGGACTACATGGTAGAGAAAACTGACTCTTGAAAATCTGACTCCCTCATGTATACACACAGTAAATAAATAATAGTATATTTAAAAAAATAAAAACTCAATTATACAAAACAAAATAAAATCCAGCTCAGGCAATCATTAATTTTGTTCACTCCCATTTTCTCCATTTTTGTTCCAGGTATAATGTTTGAAGTTATGTATGTTTTTATATTCGTATTTCATAGTTTTTGACACAGAAGGGTCTTTTTATCTATTTAAAATTTACAAGCATTTCAGTTATCATTGAGCATGCTTTTATTTTAATGATCAACAGCATCCCTTTGTTACCGTTGATTCCAACAAGCCAGTCCGAGAGTTGATTGCTGAGGCAAAGGCTGAAGTAACAGAAGAAGTTGAAGATGGCAAAGAAGAAGATGATGATGATGAAACAGAGAATGCTTTGGTCAGTGTCATTAAGAATCACATTAGGAGCATTTTAGAGGCAAATTTTGAGATGTGGTTGAACATGGATCTGAGGGTGCAGTGCAAAACCTTCAGTTAGAAGTGACGTTAGGAACAAGGTTTCGTTTGTCACCTATTGTCATCATGTTCGTTGTTGAGGATGGTTACTTTTCAAAAGTTATTTCTACAACCTCAAGTTTTATAGAATATAGCTATTAAAAATATCATCTGAGTATAGATATATAAAGCCATTATTTGGATGACTGTCTTGAGCTCATGTTTTAGTACTGATGATGTATAAAATCTTTTGTAGCCAATACCTGCAAATAAACGTGCCTCCTCTGACCTCAGCATTGCCAGCTCTGAAGAAGATAAACTTTCACAAAATGCTTGTATTTTGGAATCTGTGTCAGAAAGAACAGAACAGAGTACTTCCGGGGATAAATTTAGCAACAAAGTTCTTAATGAGAAACCTACTACTGATGGACCTGAGAAGGCTGTGGAGTGTATTAATGAGCATATAAATGATGTTAACTTAGAAACTGTGGCTGAACCAAATGACCAAACAGTAGGAATCCATGAGAATGGGAGAGAGAAGAAAAGACCTAAGCTGGAAAATCTATCAGATATAGAAGACCAGCAAACTGTGGATGTTAATTCAGTCAGTGAAGGAAATGAGAATAATATAGTAACTTTAGAAATGAACACTGATTGTCTGAAACCAGAGGAAGACAGAAACAAAGAAAACCAAGAGATACTTGAGAATAAACTTATACAATCTGAAGAAATTAAAGATATACATATTCAAACAATGGACTTGGTTTCTCAAGAGACTGGAGAAAAAGAGGCAGATTTTCAGGCAATTGACAATGAAGTTGGGTTTACAAAGGAAGAAACCCAAGAGAAATTGGAAAAAGATGATACAAGTCAAAAAGTTGTAATCAGTGATAGAAGCAGTGAGGTGGGAACAGACGAGGCTCTAGATGATACTCAGAAGGCAGCTGAGCACAGCAAGGATTCGCAGAGTGGGGCCAGGGAAGAAGCCTTGGAGCCCACCCAGACACTAACAGAGAAGCCCACAGAGGGCCCTGAGGCTGGTGGTGCTGAGAAGGAGCTTCCCGGTGGAGAGAGAGTTGAGGATAAACAGCTAGAGCAACAGTCTGCAGTGTGTGAAGGTGAGGAACAGTTAACCAGCACTTCAGAGACCACACGGGCAGCCCAGGAGGAGCCAGAGACAGATGAAGTTGAGCAAATCAGCAAGTCCAATAACACTGAGGAACTAGAGCGACTTGTAGTTACTGGTGCTGAAGAACAGGTTCTAGGGAGTGAAGGTGAGGCAGCTGCTACTGAGTTCGATTTGAAGAGAAAAGACAATGCACAGAAAGTGCCGGTTAAAGCAGAGCCCGCATCACAACCCAGTGAGCCTCACCCTGTCTTAATACCCAGTATTAATATTAATTCTGAAAACACAGAAAATAAAGGAGAAATGGGTGCTTTGCCAAAACCTGAAACCACACTGCCACCAGAGCCTGAAAATGAAAAGGGAAATGACACGGACTCAGGGACTGGGTCCACTGTGGAGAACAGCAGTAGTGACCTGAACTTGTCCATCTCTAGCTTCCTAAGCAAAACTAAGGACAGTGGCTCAGTGTCTCTGCAGGTAAGTGGGTCTGGGCTTGTTTGGCTTTGCTTTGTTATTTTGGCAATTTCTAGTTCATTGCTAGCTTAAAACCCTATTATATCATGTAATAATAACCCTATTAACTCCTTTGGGGTCATAAGGCAATCAAAAAGAATTGGAGAGAGAGATTCTGGAAATAATCTTTAGAATCTTTGGTAGAGCCTACTCATTTTTGCAAACGATCTAAATAAGACAGGACGGCTTCTTGTTTTTATTTGGTTTCTCTTGCTCATATCTGAGAGCAGTTTTAGCAAGTTTGCAAGGCCCCTGATGGTCAGGATATGTAGCAAAAGATAGTATTTTTTTTAAAAAAAATGCATTGTATTTATTACTTTGAATGTGTATGGGTGGGTGTGTGTGCATGTGTGCCATAAAGAGCATCTGATGGTTAGGGGATAACTTAGGGGAGTCGGGTCTCTTCCACCATAATTACTTCTGTGAGAACTGGGGAGTGCTGATTGCATATACCTTATTGTAGAAGCTGGAGAAATGTGATTTATAGGTTAAGAAGGGTGTGTGTGAGTGTGTGTATATGTATGTATATGTGTGAGTGTGCATGCGTGTACATACACTTAAAGCATGTCAGTGTTAGAGGAATGCTGGGCTGCTGCCTTAGTCCAGGTTTGGAGGAGAACATGAACTGGAGGATGGAGAGGTGAGAGGTGGCTGAAAGGTGCTGGAGGCAAACCTGAATTCTGACAGTTTACATTTCATGCCTTTTCTTCCACTTCCTGTTTTTAGCACTCCCTTTCTCTCTCTTTCCCCTTTTAGTCCCCTCCTTTCCCCTCTGTTTCTTTCTCCTTTCTCTTCTCCTTCTCGTTTCACAGGTTTTTTCTTTTATTCCCTCCCTGTGTTTCTTATCTCTCATCAAACTCCTGAGTGCTGGGCTTGACTTTCAACACCCCCACTCCCAGTAAACAAAGTAATTGTCTCCCTGTAGGGGTAAGAACCCAGAGTGAAAGATGAAAAGATTAATATGTAAAAGTTACCCTATTTATTTGTATGAAATTTTTATTATCGTTTTGCCTAATTATGCAGTGTCACAAAAGTTCTGTATGTACATGACCAGAACACCCAGTTTCACTTAAATTTTTTTTTTTATTTTATCTGCAAAGTTGAATGTGAGTTCTCAGTTTAGGTATAAGATGATGTAACTGTTGTACAGATGATTCCTGCTGCTTTATATGTGCGGTATTCATGGCTGTTGAGACATTTTCATTTTTAAAGAGGAAAATATTTTTCATGGGTGATATTTATACAGAACCTAACCCCAAATGAAATCTCACTCAGGAGACAAGAAGACAGAAGAAAACATTGAAGAAAACACGCAAATTTATTGTCGATGGTGTAGAAGTGAGTGTCACAACATCGAAGATAGTTACAGACAGCGACTCCAAAACTGAGGAATTGCGATTTCTCAGGCAAGTAGAGAAACAATATATAATTAACACGAGTTTTAACCTCTGTGCTGTTTTTGGAAACTGAAGAATAGGAAACCAGTAAATTCTTGGTGAATTTTAGATTATTTGAAAATTTGTTTTTAGTTTAAAATCCTACAGTCAAAACTTTTATTTCAAGTATTACTCCAAAGTATAATTTGCTTCTTCCTGTTATATGTTGTCAGGCGCCAGGAACTCCGAGAGGTGAATTTTAGATTATTTGAAAATTTGTTTTTAGTTTAAAATCCTACAGTCAAAACTTTTATTTCAAGTATTACTCCAAAGTATAATTTGCTTCTTCCTGTTATATGTTGTCAGGCGCCAGGAACTCCGAGAGCTAAGGTTTCTTCAGAAGGAAGAGCAGAGAGCCCAGCAGCAGCTCAATGGGAAACTGCAGCAGCAGCGTGAGCAGATCTTCAGACGCTTTGAGCAGGAGATGTTGGTGAGGCCTTGGATTCTGTGCTGTGATGTGAGGGAATGAGACCTAGTGCATTTGAGACTCCTAGAGTAGCTGCAGACTTTGGTCTCTGAGAAGGAGACGTTCCTGATTTTGTGATGGATTACTCAGGCCTCTGTTTCTGAGGTATTTTTAGAAAACACAAACTTCTTGAAAGGGATCTCCAGTCCCTGTCTTCTCACTGATTTATAGTATACCAAGTTTCATTTGAAATCTCTCTTGGAAAGTCAGTGTCAGGAGACTGGTAGGTTGTTTACCAAGTCTTTAGAGGTCCCTGTTAGTCAGTGCCTCTTTAGGGTTCCAGCTTTGTCTTTCAGGTTATAATCTTAGGGGTTCTTTTAAAAACTATTTTGAAATTAAATATTATTACATAATTTCCCTTTTCCCTCTCCTCCAACTCCTCCTTTGTAGTCTCCTCCCCTTTTAAATTCATGGTCTCAGACCTCTTCTTCTTTAGTTCTAGCATGTCATTTGAATTAAGAGCAGGGAAGGGAATTTAGGAGCGTGGTATGGGATCTCAGTAACGTAGGCTGAACGTCTAGCTTAATGTGTGTTAGAAGAAAAACATCATTTAGAATAATACTGAAGTTTAAGTTACAGTGCTTTGCAGTCTTGTAATAAGTGTTGAGGACTGTGGTGTGTGGCATTGTTGATTTTGTGTCTGGTCACCACAACAGGGTCCTGAGAAAACAATGAGATGTTCTCATCCAGTGCTTTTGTGGTCCTTTTATTCTGTTTTCCATCATTTTATAAATGATGTCTTTTCCCTGCATAGATTTTTGCAAAATGTTTTGTTTTTCAGTTTATTTTGAGGGCTTTTGTTTTGTCTTTATTTTCTGAGACTGTTTAAGTATATAGTGTTATTCCTGCTGCCATTTTTCAGGTGCTAGAATTGCTGGCATGTGCTACCATGCCAGGCTTCAGTTAACTTCCCTCTCTCCTTCCCTCCCTCCTTCCTTCCCTCCCTCCTTCCTTCCCTCCCTCCCTCCCTCCCTCTCTCCCTCCCTCCCTCCCTCCTTTCTTGGATACCTTATAAATATTTCTATATTCAAAATTGTACAATACTTGAATATTTGATGACTTAGTATGATAGCAGACTGCACTGTTTTACAGAGTAAGAAGCGACAGTATGACCAAGAAATTGAGAATCTAGAGAAGCAGCAGAAACAGACAATTGAACGGCTAGAACAAGAACACACTAACCGCCTGAGAGACGAAGCTAAGCGCATCAAAGGAGAGCAGGAGAAGGAGCTGTCCAAGTTCCAGAATATGCTAAGAAACCGCAAGAAGGAGGTAAGAGTAGCCACTGTTGTTAACTACCACAACCACGTTTTAAAATGCAAATCACAGACTAAGGAATTAGGAATAATAGTGGGTGACTGAATAGTACTCACTTACTTGTTCCTTTGTGCTGTCTTCCAAACAGTAATAGGCTGGCAGTTAGTGAAGTCAGATACTATCCTCATTGTGCTGCCAAGAAAACGGGAATAAAAGAGGGTTCAGTGCCTGTCTCACTTAACTTTGAACTAAGCTGTATTTCATTCTGCCATCCCCTCTTACTAATGCGATATTTAGGGCCTTCTTTAGAAATACCTTTTCAAGAGAACTTAACCTCATTGGTATTTACTGGTAGCAGCCAGAATTAATGTTTACAATTTACTTGACATATGAATTTTTCTTCATTGGGTTTATTGATTTTTTTAATAGACATTTTGCCAAGCAAAAACTGAATAGCTTGACATTCAAAATAGCATCTCTTATTATACCTTTGGGAAAAAAAATTATGTGATTATAAAAAGGTTTTGGCTTTCCTGAGCTGCTTCCATGTTGTTATGTAGCCGATTACCATCGGCTGGTAAAGAGGTTTTCTATGTATTGTCCTTTTGTTCCTAGGTTAAAATAAAATATATCCAAGCAATTGTCAGTGATAAGTTTATGATTTGTTTTACATCCTCAGTACAGGTGAAGGATTTACATTTTTAGGATATAAATAAACAACCTCAGGGGAAAATAATTATGATCAGTTCTATTAGGGTTGGAAGAAAAGATCTCAACCAAACTAGGAAATGCGTTTTTATTTCTGTTAACACGTCTCAGTTACCAAGATTTTAGCATCTCACTTTAGCATTTAATTAAGAAGAGAACTGAGCATCATGTTGTTAACTCCTAAGGATAGAGTCAGGTAGAGCTGAGCATGAGCAGCAAGTACTTGATGTTTTCCTTAGGTCAGATGTGCATGCTAGTATGCAGCTTTAGCGCTGCCGTTAGCATTTCTAGAGGCTTGCTTTTATTGTTGTTACGTTTTACATAGAGTTGCTTCATATACCATGATAAAAACCTTTAGTAATTAAAAAAAAATCCTGGGTCGTTTGTTGAGAGGCTAATCTTTGTATCACATTAAATGAAAGGATTTAATTCTAGATGAATAAGTCTGTAGTTACTGTTACTATTTTGAATTTGGGGTGTTAACTAATTATGTTTGAGATTGTGTTGTGTTTATATTGAATAATTGTATTGTGTATTTTTTCCTTATTGCTAAACTTCTTGCAATTTGGGAGTCTCTTGCTTTGATCGGTGATTTGGTTTCATGGAGAATTATTGTTGGGAACTTTAAGGATACTGTTAAATCAAAATCAGTCTCTTTCTTGGGTGTCAATGGCATGTGGTGATTTGGAATCTGGGCTCTTTTGGTGCTTTCACTTGTAAACACATGCTTGTTTTTCAGAGCTGTACTATAGAGCTTTGGTGGGTGAAATTCACATTTAGTCTTTTGAAAAAAAATGAAAATATGCTTCATTTAAAAATATATTTTGTTTAATATAACAAGTCATAGTTTACTGAACTTTAAGATTCCTTATGTTACTGATTTTAAAGCTGACCAGCTCGGCTTCAGTTTTCACCAAAGAGAATGTTGTCTAACCCTACAAAAAATTGTCAGCTGTATGCATTTTGTCATACCATATATGAAATGGCATATTTTATATTTTATGGAATTTTTTTTTTTGTTTTTTCGAGATGATAGGGTTTCTCTGTGTAGCCCTGGCTGTCCTGGAACTCACTCTGTAGACCAGGCTGTCCTGGAACTCAGAAATCCGCCTGCCTCTGCCTCCCAAATGCTGGGATTAAAGGTGTGCGCCACCACCGCCCGGCTTAGGGAAAAATTTTAACGTCCGTTGATTTTCTCTTGTGCATTTGAAGTCCCACTTGATTCTTCCCTTTCCTGTCCTGGTGTAATGAAGTGGATCATTTAGAACTCTCCTTTGTGTTGTCAAGTCAGTTGTAAAGTTTTTACTTTATAAATGGGATTAGCTTTTCATGTGCTTAGAGCCCTAAACATATGGGTAGGTACATTTGTAATTTCTAAGTCTGTCACTGTTATCTCAGCCGTAGTGCTGAGAGCACTCCTTCACTGATGACTCCAAGGGGACAGTTAGGCAAGGAGTGACCTTTGTGTGCTGCACCGCCTCTTTCTGCACCGAGATTAAGCATGCTCTCTATTTTTGTTCTTTCCCACCAACTAACGCTTCTGCTAATGCATGGTGAAAGGAATCTTTTTAACAACTTTAGTTTTGATCTGCAGCTTTCTGCTCGCATACACGTTTTCTGTGGAGAAAATTTCATTTCTCCACCTCCTGCATGCTTGTGTACTGTAGGTTATAAATGAAGTGGAGAAAGCACCCAAAGAGCTGAGAAAAGAGCTTATGAAACGCAGGAAAGAGGAACTTGCACAGAGCCAGCATGCTCAGGTAACAGCAGCAGCTTCAGCCTACTAAAACCAGAAAGCAGCCTTTTCTCTTGGCTTAGCAAACCATGGTTGAAAGAGGAGATTTTAACTGTAAATATTATTTAATGCTGAACTTTTCCCCATCTATCAATAGATACCCAGGATATTTTTTAAAGTATGTTGAATTTATACGTGGTGACCTTTAAATTGCTAATAGGAAAGTAACTGCAATGTTTAGAAAGTTAATTACAGATAAGAGAAATGTATGCATTAGGGTAATGGCTACTGTTCAGTGATTTTGTCATGATAGAAGCACTTGTTTTTAAGTAGTGGTTCCAGTGCTTGCTAGAAGACCTCTAGGAGAGAATTGGAGGGTAATATATAACTCTGTACTTAGAAAACCATTTAGAATACAAATGGTAAATTTTAGTATTAAATGGTAGATCAAACATTTGCTACTTCTTAAAAGATCAACAACATAATAAACTTTAAAAACATTTTTAGTATATTTATTTTTGGTTTAGGACAGTTAAGTGAACAGGATTTTTTTTTTTACAATATGGACGAATTAACCAAATAAATGGATATTTTAACAGAATTTCCATGTTATCTCAATATATTATTCTTTTAATGTGGTTTTATTTGATAACAAATGATTTTTAAACTTTTGGACTTTATAGGACCCTAGAAAGAAACACATAAGTAACAAAAATCCATTAAGGACCATGGCATAGACTGCTACTAAAGTGTGAGTGACAGAGAGAGAGAGAGAGAGAGAGAGAGAGAGAGAGAGAGAGTATTTGCACGCATGTGTGTGTGTGCTTGTTTGTGTGCATGTTTGCAGTGAGGATATTTTAAAACTACTGTTTGCCTGTTGTCATTTCAGAGCTGATAATATTTTAATACTATGAAAAAAAGGGAACTATGATCTTAGAACTTACAATTTTAATAAACTCAGGTGACTATAACTAATATTTTTCTAGCTGTAAGCCATTGAGGCACTTTGTCTTGGTCTGGTGTGGGGTGACTAGTTGACGGGCAGAATTTGCTGTGTACCTAACACTTATTCTGAAGCTGCAGTCTCACAGTGAGCGCCACCCTCTCTTAGAGGTGAGGGAGGAAGAAGCCCTGGAAGGTGGAATGACCCACTTACTGACATGTCTGGCAAGTAGTAAAACCATGAATCCCATCCAGACAACCTCAGCTCCAGGTTCAGATAGTGGATCACAGTGTAGCATGCAGGCTGCTGACTCTCCTGGTCCACGTGCTTAGCCATCTGCTTTTGTGTTTATTGGATGGTTTTTTTTTGTGAACAAAGTGAAAAGGGAGTCCTTGCTGGCTACAGAGATACATCTGGTTAGCTTAGATTTCAAGTTAGATAAGTAAGAGCAATATAGTTTTGCTTTAAAAAGGACAGAACAGATGATTTTAGTTCCGTAAGTATATCAATTGGAAGAGTTGAGAATAAGAATTTATTGTTGAATGAATTGAATGATCCTCTACTTTAATTTTAGTTTACCTTTTTAAAATGACTTTTCATGTAATTTGGGGGGCTGGTTTATGTTTTCCCATGAAAGATAAAATAATTGGTATAATCTTTCTGTAAATTTAGTGTTTAGAATGTAAAATTTCAAATGTATTTATTTCTCTGATAAATTTATTAAAACCTGGTAATTTTGCAGTCTGTTTTAGACTTTGTTAGATAGAGTTCTTAAGTCATGCTGGATAGTCATGGAGCTGGTACATATTTGACACCTAGTCCACAGGCTTTTACACTTCTCATAGAGCTTTTACTGAGAAGCTGGGGCAGCAGGGCTCAGGGACACTTCCATGTGGACAAAAGAGAAGAACTTTTTCTGTTCCTTGTCTCAGCCTTCCCCCTCCCCCTTTTATTCTCGCTCTTCCTCTCTCTTTCCTTCCCTTTGTTTCTCTCATATTTCAATTATTTGAGTTTTTTAAAAGAGGATAATAGTTTTTGAGAGTTGTTATATGGAGCCTAAGCAGGCGCTGTACCTTCTCAAGTTGGCTTGCAGGCCTAAGAATACCACTTTTAACCTTGTTTATAAGCTTATCTATTTGTCTGTCTGTCTGTCTGTCTGTCTGTCTACTTACCTGTCTACCTATCTACCTACCAACCAACCATCTATGTATCTATGATTTATCTATCATCTCTTCTATCATCTATCTATTAATTATGTATGTATGTATGTATGTATGTATGTATCATCTGTCTGTCTTTCAATCAGTCATCTATGTGGATGAGCTTTTAAAGAGGAAGTCTTTAAAGATTTACAAATGAGTAGCACGGTAAAGTTTGGAAGCTACCGATCTAGTTCTCATCTTTTATTCTATAGATGGGAAATAGGTCCCTCTGTTAATTGACTTGACCTAGGCAAGCTAAAGGTCAGCATTTGTACTGTTATTCTTTCCATTTACACAAAGCCATTCAGATACCTGTTTTCTCACCTGGGAGGTGCATTGTATTCTGATCCACAGGGTGTTGCTCAGGTCATGATTCAGTCTTTTCAGTTGTCATCTTGTGCAGTGTTCAACGCCCAAATGCAGGACGTAAGTCCGCGTGCTGTGGGAGGTGCCTTCTCTTACCTACTTGTGCTTTCTTTGACTCACATGTGCCTTTCATTATTAACTTCATTGACTGAAATGTAGAACACTGAAAGTGGATGCCAGTAATAACAATAATAGTCTGGCACGAACTTTGTGTTAACAGTGATGCTGAGAGTTCTTCCCATCTGATTCTCACTGGCACCATCCTCATGGAGGGATGGAATTTGTGCAGAATGTGGGCACAGAAGACTAGCTGTCTGCTGCAGACAAGTGGTCTATGGCATCAGCAGCACAGCTGGGCGCAGAACGCTTGCAGTGGAGGCCTCTGTTTTTCTGCCTTCTCACCACAGATTTTTAACTTGAAATTATCATGATTTTTAAGAAAAGTATCTTCCTGGTAGAATTTTATAAACTTTGCACATGTGAGAAATAGAATGCTGTGATTAGATTTTTATCTTTGTGTGAAGTGATGTTTTGATTATATATATAATTTAAATGTCTTAATTATGGATATGGTCAGAAAAGCCATGGTAAAAGTAGTGATTTTACTCCTGTGTAACTTGTCTCCATCTATTCAAATTCTTAATAATAATAAATATTGTGGTACTGTTATTATTACTGTAGTTTGAAATTAAGTCTGAAATTCCAAACTGTATTCTTTCTCACAGTTGCCCTAGGAAAGGCTAGCCAATACAACATGCTAATTTTTGTTTGCGATGTTTGGTACATACAACTGGAGTAGATAGAATATAGCTTGATTTCAGCCATTTCTGTTTTCCTCATTCCCAAATTAGATTTCAAAAAGTAATTGGCAGATACTTTTTAAAGCAAGAAATTATGATTTATAATTTCTTTTCTGATCATTACCATTTCTGAGTAAACTTGTTGAGTAAGTGATTAAATTTTATATAAATAGTTTAATTTGTCATAATCTTTTTCTGATAGTTTTTAGGTGCAAGGCTGCAGTTTTAATACTTTTAATTGGTTAACTGACATAAAATTACTTTTCAGACTTTGAGCTTGTACTTTTAAAGGCCGTGATGGACTTCATAGTTTATTAGGCTATTGTTAGAAATGACTTCGGCTTTCTTAGTTTGGGTTCTTTTGGTTTTGGTTCTTGTGACTTCTACTGATTAAACTCATATGCATTTTTAAGGGCAGACATTTTAGAATGGGAAATTTCTCTTAGTTCGTGTTCCTAAGAGCAATTTCTAGTTACAAATTGTACTACAAATGTATTTTGAAGTTGATAGATTTAATGAATGGGCAGTAATATTAAATTTGAATACATTTATTTGAAGTAAAGAAGTATATTAATTTTTGTCTAAGGGTCTTTTTTAGGTAATGTTTAGCTTTTAAAAATATAAAATATTTGACTAGTGTCTGATCTGTATTGACTGCTTGCTCAGTCAGCTGTGAGTCAGCCTGATTTCTTGCTAAGTCTGGTCAGGAAGCATTCCCACACGGCACTTTAGCACTAGCTACCTTGACTTGGACTTGATGGTCCTTAGTTTGTCTTCTGGGGCAGCACAGGACCTGTTCTGCCACCTCTGGATGGCCATCTTAACTATTACTCTCCATTACAGAGTCCTTCCAGTCGTTCATTGTGAAGCTTAGTTTCTGAACCCTTTGTCTCCAGCTTTGATTTTCCTGTGGTTAGTTTTGAGCCTTCAGAAGTTTGCCACTTGGGCTGGATAGATGGCTTACTAGTTAAGAGCACTTGCTGCTCTTTCAGAGCATCCAGGCTCTGTTGCCTAGTCTCCAAATGTCAGCTCACAATCATCTGTAACTCCAGTTCTAAAGGATCCAAATGTCTCTGCTGACCTCCATGGGTACCAAGCATGCACATTGTGCATTTGTGTACTTGTAGGCAAAACACACATACATGTAAAATAAATAAATCTAACACTTTTTTTTTTTTTTTTTTTTAATGTGGCACTGCCTAAGAGACTAAAGATTCAAGATTATTGGCACTTGGGACCAATAGCTTGGTGCACTTTGAAAGCTGTTTTTATTGATTTTAATTACATTGTACCTGGCACAGGGCCTAGCATGTACTGAATCAACCTATACCTAGCACTGCCCAGCATGTACTAAATACGTCAAGAAAGTTCTCTTTGAACTGAGCTCCCACCTGTGTAATACAGATCTTGAGTATATCAGCATGCCCACAAACTACGTAGACAAGCTGACATGTATTTATAGTGTGGCCTTTGCACACAGCTGACATGTACTTATAGTGTGGCCTTTGCACACAGCTGACATGTACTTATAGTGTGGCCTTTGCACACAGCTGACATGTACTTGGTAGCCTGGCCTTTGCTCACCTTTTTGTTTTCACATGTTTATTGCATGGGTCTATGGTTTGATATCTGACTTCTGAGTCTAAATGTAAAGTTAACATATACACTAGTTAAGCTGTTGATGCAGATATTTTAAAAATCTATTATGCAATGCAGTGGTAAAAATCTTAACTAATGGAAACTCCTCACTGTACCTCCAGGTTAAACATTTACTGAGCAGGTTTGCATGTAGACATTTGTATCAGAGGTTGAAAGAAAAAGTGTTTTAATACAAATAACTGCTGTAGGGACATTTGCATCAGAGGTTGAAAGAAATGGTATTTTAATACAAATAACTGCTATAGGAAAAGGAGGAGCTTGAGTCACTTTGTTGTTTGTTATATCTGCTTAATAGGGGGTATGCAGATCTTACATCGCTTTAATAAAACCCAAAAGACTTCATTCTAGATGACTACATAATAGAAGCTTTTAGGCTGTGATAGTTATACAGGTTGCTATGGTCAAGTAGCTAATTGTGTTTTATAGAGACAGTTCACTCATCTGTCTTTCTGCTACTGTATATTTAGATTTATAGTAAAACATATATAATACCACAGATGAAATGCCAGTAACATTTGCAGTTCCACATTACTCCCTCACAATAGCCTGAAATAACCAACTCCAGAGGCAGTGCCATTGGCCAGCTCTTGGGAGCTTTGCTAGCCTTCATGATCAGGCTGGTAGTGATCCAGATCTTGTCCCACTCTGTCCAGTACCAAAGAATAGTTCTGAAATAGAGCTGGGACGTGATTGTTTCCTGGATACGTGAGAAAGGATTATGGATTAAGTATTGTTTCAGTTCTAAAACATAAACCCACAGTTTTTATTTGTGTATCCTTTATACTAAACACCATCTTCTATTATTGCCAAAGAGACACAGATCCAGACTTACTTTTTTTTTTTAAAGCATAAATATGGCAAGTGGTAGGCATTTAGTAAATAGTAAGTCTCAAATGTTTTGGTTGAATTCCTTTATTGTTAAGAGTTTTGTGCCTAGGTTCATAAGGTGTCTCTTACTCTCCTACCTCTACTTAATCTCTCTCCAGCCATGCATTGTTTCTCAATAAGTCTTCAACCTGCTCCTTTTGGACACAGGTGATAAGCACTGCCCTCCTCTGTTAGTGCAAGTGTAGGATTTCTTTCTTGTTCTATTTCTTAGAAAAATAGGGTTAATGATTGTGATGATCTGTGTTTCTTCATTGCCTTCATTCTTAAAAGGAACTTCTTTCTTACTCTTGTTCTAGTTATACTATGGTGTAGCAAACATTCAGCTTTAGAAGCTGTAATTTTGATATTTTCCCAAAGCTATTAATGAAATAGAGCATTTTAATTATGAATGGAATGTACACTTTTTATGTGTATTATTTTTAATAGTGAATTTAGAATGTTGTACATTTTAGTACTTTCTAGATTAGTGATGGATAACATACATTTGTGTTGTATCTGTACAATATAATTTTAGTGATTTTTTTTTTTTAATCCTACCAGCTTTATAAACTTTACTTAGAAATCTTGTAAGGATTATGGAGATATATATATTTATTTATTTCAGTGCCAGAGTACTTCCCTGACATGCACAGGGCCTGGATCAGTCTCCATTACCATTCCTCAAAAGAGAAGAAGAAAGAAACTTCACTAACCACTAATACATATATAACTGAATACATAATTAATACATTGATAATTGAATGTTTAATTCAGGTTTAATTCAGTAGCTCTGTATTAACAGATGGTTAACCATGTCTATTAGGAACAAGAATTTGTTCAGAAGCAACAGCAAGAGTTAGATGGCTCTCTGAAAAAGATTATCCAGCAGCAGAAGGCAGAGTTGGCCAATATTGAGAGAGAGTGCCTGAATAACAAGCAGCAGCTCATGAGAGGTATGTGAGAGCCCACAGTGTGTGCACACAAGACAGTGCCATGAGAGGTGTGTGAGAGCCCACGGTGTGTGCACACAAGACAGTGCCTCAGAAACACTGCAAAGGCTTGAGTACTTTGCCTTTGCTGGGGTGGCAAAGGGAAAGATAAAGTTATACGTAAGAAGTTCTCACGAAATATAGTAGAATTGTCTGTGAAGGGATTCTTAACATGGCCTGGGATGGAGCTCAGTGGAAGCATATGGACTTAGTGTATACATGGTGCCCTGGACTTAAGGGCCTGGCTCATCTCAGCACTTCAGAAACAAACAAACAAACAAAAAGCAAACAACCCAACAAAAATATTTTCTTCTGGACAATGCTAGAAATCTATTTGAATAATTTTATATACTCACTATGCCCTGTAATTACTGATAATAGGATGGAATTTTAAGTCCTTATTCCTCCTAACAGATTAGTTTTATTTCTTTTTAAAGTGGGATTTTGGCATTCTTGGTAGGACATTCTTAGTTTAGGACATTAAAACAAAATGAAAAGTGTTAATAAATGCTGTTTTATATTGGTAATATTTTCTTTATACCTTAGAATATTAATTTGTGTGTATAAGTTAGTGTATATAAAATACTTTAAATACTAAAATGAAGATCATTGGACTGGACATAGTTAAAAGAACCAAGTGACATTTTGAAAACTACTTTCTTGTAGCTCGAGAAGCTGCGATTTGGGAGCTTGAAGAACGACATTTGCAAGAAAAGCACCAGCTGCTTAAACAGCAGCTTAAAGATCAGTATTTCATGCAGAGACATCAGCTGCTTAAACGCCATGAGAAGGTGGATGAAAGGGAACTTCCTTTGCTTCTCCAAAGTTATTTCATTGTGAAGTTTGATTTCCTAGAGAATGGATTCTTGGCTTTATTCTTTTACCCTAAATTTCATTGAGGTTTGAGTAATTGATTATGCTTTATTTTGATAGCGTTTTTGATGATTATATAATGGTTTAAAGACCTTATAAATTGTAATCTTTATTGTGTATCTCTCTCCCTGATTCCAGTTGTGATTCAAGTATATTAATAACATGTTATCTTAGTTAGAGTTTTACTGCTGTGAACAGACACCATGACCAGGCAACTCTTATAAAGAACAGCATTTAATTTGGACTGGCTTTCAAGTTCAGAGGTTAGAGTTCTACCTCTTGTTCCAGAGGCAGCTAGGAGAAGACTGACTTCCAGGCAGCTCAGATGAGGGTCTTAAAGCCCACACCCACAGTGATACACTTCTTCCAACAAGGCCACACCTACTCTAACAACCTCCTAATAGTGCCACTCCTTGGGCCAAGTATATTCAAACCACCACACATGTCTCCTGAAATTGGGAACAAGTTTTGCTGTAACACTGCTGTCGACTAATAACTTTTCTTATAGGTTATTTTTGCCTAGTATTTTGAGAGGAGGAGGGTGGCAGTAATAAATGCTGTCTGAGAACATGCTTGTGAGTTCTAGAGTTATCGCTGCATAGTTTACATCTGTTTAAACCCTTCTCAGGAAACAGAACAAATGCAGCGTTACAATCAACGACTTATTGAAGAATTGAAAAACAGACAGACTCAGGAACGAGCAAGACTGCCCAAGATTCAAAGAAGTGAAGCCAAGACACGAATGGCCATGTTTAAAAAAAGTTTGAGGATTAACTCAACAGCCACACCAGACCAGGACCGTGAAAAAATTAAACAGGTATTTAAACAGCTGGTTTTCTTTTTCAGTGTTTAATACATTCGAATGACCATTAAAAGTACCTCATAATTGGGTTTAGACATTTAGTCTCACTATGGGATTGTTATTTTAACTTTCTGGGATGGGGCAGGGTATATGTTATGTACCAATTAGTCTTCCCTATTTGGAACCATAGAGGACAAAGCGTGTTCTCTCATGACAGATCTTAGAGCATGGGAATGAGATAACTTGGACAGCTTTTGCCATCAGAAACATGTCTGCCCTGTGACACTTGTACAGCACAGATGACCTGCTGCTGCCTGAAGTCATTAAGCTGTTGGAACACAGCGGCTTGAAATCAGAAGGCTGTCCCTCTCCCTGTACCTATCATACAGGCTACAGGCTTGAGCTACAGGGTAGTGCACAGCTTCTGTGTTCTGATTTCAGGCTTTGTTAAATTCTTTAAATTGCTGCCCTGGAGTATGTAGAGATTACACTGCTTCCTAACTAAATTATTGCTTTTGTTTTTCTTATTTATAGTTTGCTGCACAAGAAGAAAAGAGACAGAAAAATGAGAGAATGGCTCAGCATCAGAAACACGAGAGCCAGATGCGGGATCTTCAGCTGCAGTGTGAAGCCAACGTCCGAGAGCTGCACCAGCTGCAGGTTAGCTTCAGGAGCCTGCTAGTGTGGAGAAAAGAACTAAAGTTTGAACATGTTGCTTATGAAAGGATGAGAATCGAAAGCTTGTGTTGCCCGCATAGACCCACAAGAAGAGCTGTTGCAATGGTGTAGACCCTTGATGTTATTTCATATAACTGAGATGAATGTAAACAATGAAGCTACGTTAAAACCCGAGAGATACTCTTGGAAAGTATTGTTAAATATGCCTTCTAGTATTAAGTGATGGCATGTTTTATTTTAAGATTGAATTTATTTTTTTCTCATTTAAAAGGATACAGCTTTTTTTTTTTTGTTTTGTTTTGTGTTTTGATTTGAAAAAAGGTAAACATTTGGAAATCTTTGTTCAGTAGTAACATACTGGTTTAGACTTAGGACTACTTTTGGAATTCATGTTGAGTGCATACATAGTCCATGTAGTGAGTGCCCAGAATGCCTACACTTTTGAAGAAACAGAGGTGATTTTGATACTCTTTATATTGGTTAATTTACTGGAGTAGAATACTTACCAATTCCAAATCTTTTACCAACTAGAAAAGGAAAGGCCTAAAGTATTTCTATTTAAGTCCTTTTTATATGTTGTGTTAACAGCTTTGTATGATATTTAGTATTTTTGCAAGAAGATATAAAAGTTTTAGAAACAATGAAGGTATTTATATACTTATAAAACAGACTGTCACAACTTTTGGCACTTAGTTTTTAAAGGAGAATTTGAACTTCTATAATAGCATGATGTTAAGCAAATAATTTACTACTTTGAAAGAAAATTGTATCTGTTAAAAAGTGCTCCCAGCACTTGGGAGGCAGGGGCAGAGGGGCACAGGGGCACAGGGGCACAGGGGCACAGGGGCACAGGGGCACAGGGGCACAGAGGCACAGAGGCACAGAGGCAGAGGCAGGCTACACAGAGAAACCCTTTCTCAGGGAGAAAAAGTTGCTTCATTGATCTGAAAAAAAAATTTAATACTAACTTTATTTTCAGAATGAAAAATGCCACCTGTTGGTTGAACATGAGACTCAGAAACTGAAGGAGTTAGATGAGGAGCATAGCCAGGAGCTGAAGGAGTGGAGAGAGAAGCTGAGACCCAGGAAAAAGGTAACTTCAAAAGTGGTACTTAACACTGCTGTGTGGTCCATGCATCACCCGTCCATTACTGGTTCTTTGTATCAGGTACAGTGGCAAGGATGGATACAGAGAAGAAAAGACAGCATCACTGTTCCCAAAGTTCAGGCTCTCATGAGCAATGAGTGCAAGTTGGGATCATTGCTGAGGGGTGGGTTAAAACGGTGCAGGGGAGCAGAGCTTGTGAGCACAGGATGGGTGCTGACATTTGTGAGGAGGCTGAAGAGGTAGAAGCTGGGTGACGTATGAAGCATGAGTGAGAACTTGTGAGGCAGGTGAGGTGGATAGGCTGGAAAGGAATGGGATGAGTAGAGAAAATAGAACAAGCAAAAACACTATTACAGTGGAAAATTACAAATAGTTCTCCTTGCAGGCAGTATAGGGTCTAGGGCATTAGAGAGGAGAAAGCAGAGACCACAGCCTGCAGGTGTTAGCTGGAGCCACAGTAACATGGTCCTTGAACTAAATTTAAGATAGGAGACAGAAGAATGGCTTGTTTCCCCTTTTTCTCTATCTCCCTTGTTTGTAATGCTTCCACTGCTTGGCTAACCACTGTGCCTCTCTTTGTGCCATCAGCCTTACTCTTCTTGTGGGCTTCCAGCCTAGTGTACATCTTGGAGACCCCTCACCCATGGAAATGTGCGCTTAGCTTTATTGGGTGCCAGAGATTTTCTAGAGGTATCAGGAGACATTTTTTTTTTTTCCCCGAGACAGGGTTTCTCTGTGTAGCCCTGGCTGTCCTGGAACTCACTCTGTAGACCAGGCTGGCCTTGAACTCAGAAATCCGCCTTCCTCTGCCTCCCAAGTGCTGGGATTAAAGGCGTGCGCCACCACTGCCCGGCAGGAGACATCTTTAAATTTTTAAAAATTAATATGAGTTGATCAAGGGCATAAAATCACAAAGGCATGTAGATAGAGCTTCTCACTGAAATTCTGAGTAATTTTGACATTTAATATTTATTTGTAGGCTCAATTTTCCCTGTTTGTATGAAGATGATATTGTCTCCTAATCAAGGTTATTAAGAAAGTTACGGGCTGGGGATGTGGCTCAGTTGGGGGTGCTTCCTGTCATGTTGTGCAGTGTTCTAGCATGTACCACTTGGTAAATAGAGGCAAGAGGAGGAGAAGTTCAAGGTCATCTTTAGTTACACGATGAATTCAAGGTTAGCCTGTGCTTCATAAAACCCAGTCTCAAAAAGAAGATGGGAAACCAGTTGAAGGAATGATGTGTGTATAGCAGTGTCTCAGGACTCGAGGCCACTGGTGCTTATATTGCCATGATTGTTCATTGGTGCTATTATTATTACTGTTTTGAGCCAGGGTTTGCTTGTGTCCCATGCTAGTCTCAGACATTCATTTCCCCTGCCTTAGATTCAGCAGTACTGAGATGCAGGCGTGCCCACTGCACCCAGCCCACTGGTTTTAGTTATCAGCGTGAACTTTGCCCTCTCACTTCGTTGTCTTCTAGGTGCCCTGTCTTCCCTGTCTCTTCCCACTGTGTGTGAGGTCCTTATCATTTGATTCCCACCTCAGCTTTCTGTGTCCTGGCTTATTTATTTAGTTTTTTGTATTACATTGTTTGCCATTCTTTGCCGCCAGATCTGTTTCTCTACTATATTCCATGAGAATATAAGCCCCTTTGAAAGAGTTTATCTCTGTTCATTGAGCTGACACTTGCTTTTAGAGTTCTTGGCACATTCTGAGTGTTCACCTGTTGAAGCTGATAGAAGAATGCAAACTCAGCAGACATCAGATTGAGCTCAGTATCCATCTCACCTATCCTCCCTCCTGTAGCCTTACCAACAGGAAATGTGTTTTCCACGTTGTCTCCCATAAGTGACATCCAAATTAGAAACCTGGCTCACACAGGTTAGAAATCTGTGGCACTCAGCATTCAGCAAGATGTTAACTGTGACTCCTTTCCAGTCTGTGCTCTCTGTTGTGTTGTTGCATTTGGTCACCCATGTCCTCATGGCTTCTGCCCATAGTTCCTCTCCTTATTCATGCTCTGCCTCTTCTGGGGAACCTTCTCGTACTTTGTTTCAACATAAATAATAGCATAATAGCACTTTTCTTTCCTTTTTTGGGTTTTTTTTTTTTTTGGTTTTTCGAGACAGAGTTTCTCTGTGTAGCCCTGGCTGTCCTGGAACTCACTCTATAGACCACGCTGGCCTCAAACTCAGAAATCCGCCTGCCTCTGCCTCCCAAGTGCTGGGATCAAAGGAGTGCGCCACCACTGCCCGGCAGCACTTTTCTTTAAATGACTTACTTGCAGTCACTGATAACTGTTCATTTAGTTCACTATAACAAAATACTATAAGATGAAGGTTTGAGAAGTCCATGTCTGGAATTCTGGCATGGCCATGTTTTGGTGGAGGCTACTTTCTTCAGAGAAGAGCTCTCTACTTGCCCCTTAAAAGAATAGTAATCCTGTTTGGAGGGCTCTGCTTTTGTGACCTAATCACCACTCAAAACTCTGTGTACTGTGGGAATGTAAGATGAATATAGTTTAGATCTTAGGCTTATGCAGCTTGTAGTTCGGTGTGGAAGAAAGACATGCATGTCAGTAACTGACACAAAAAGCAGGTAACACTAAAAGGTGTCACAGGCTGCAAGCTTACATCTGACGCTCACAGGGCCAACAAGATAAGCTAGATAGGGCCTCTCCTGTAGCAGAGAACAGATCTGAATCTTGAACCTGGGGCTGCTGCAAATTATGTGGTCTTAAGTATTGAATAAAATGTTTGGGACTAGAGGTTTTTGTTTCTGTTTTCATTTTTTGGTTATTTTAAGATTAAAAAGTTATGCATATGCATTCACAGCTGGGTGTAGGTTTGTGTATGTGGGTGCAGGAGCCTATGGAGACCATCAGATCTCTGGAGTTGGAGTTACAGGCAGTTGTGAGACACCCAGTGTAGGTAGTAGAAACTGAACTGGTTCATGCAAGAGTCACTGAGCCATCTTTCCAGACCCTGGGCAATGGTTTAATCTTGGTTGTCAGAATAAATTCTAGGTACGATGTAAATAGTGCATAATTTTTTGTCTTTCCCCTCTTAAGACACTGGAAGAAGAGTTTGCCAGGAAACTGCAGGAGCAGGAAGTATTCTTTAAAATGACTGGGGAGTCTGAATGTCTTAATCCATCAGCGCAGAGCCGGATCTCCAAATTCTACCCTATTCCCACCTTACACTCCACTGGGTCGTAGCAGCAGCAGCGTCCTCATCTGGGTTTGGCTTCTAAGTACACCATTGTGTTCTCTTCGTCTTCCACAGTGTGTGTGACTGACGACAAAGACATCACCTGTCCATCTTCTTGGTGGTTTTTAAAATTTCTTTCTTGGATTTTATTGTTAAACAAAGATGAAGGGCAACCGAACTAAGATAGATGCTAGGCCATGTTGGCAACATAGCATCTCGCAGTAATTCCCTAAGGTGATTTCGTATATTGACCTTAAATAGTGTGTTCTTTAGACACTGTTATTGAAAACTGCCAGAGACATAATGTTTAAAGTTATTTGGTAAATATATCTGTTACATCACTTAGTATTAATAAATACTGTTTTACCTGATTTCTCAATGATGCTAAATTCTATAGATAGGATTCTGCTGTAGAATTGGAATAATTTTCTTTTGGTAAACCAACTCTTATTTTAAAAAAGCCATGAGTTACAGAGTACTTTATTGATTCAGTACATAGATATATTTTTATCACTAACCAGGATCAAATCTTTAAAAGAGAAAAGTTATTTCAGTAATTTGTCACAAACATTAGCCTGTGTCAGTAGGAGCTAATTATTAAGGTGCTAATTTTATTAAGATAGTGCCTAAAACACTAAATTTTAAACATATGTAAAATGGGGTTTTCCCTTTGGTCAATAGGAACAAAGTACCCCTCTCACTGAACATCACAGTTATAAAAACGTGTTTATATTACCATTCAATAGAAAATTACATCCTAAAACAAATGTTGTACAAGTTGGGAAGATGGAAGAACTAGCTTTAAAATGTGAGTTGGTTGTGCTCTCCCCTCTTCTCTCTGAGGGAGAACCTACAGTTCAGCGTGTTCTGCCACCATGAGAACTTAGGTGGCTCTGCCCTGAGCTACAGTCACAGCTACCATTCTGAAGCTAGTCTTAGAGGAGTGCTTGGCCACAACGGAGCTCCATTCATATCAGGCACACACCCAGAGTGACACTGGGTTGTTTCCAATGGGGTTATTCAAGTGCATTTTGGTTTTATTTTGTTCTATGTTTAAATTAATTACTTTGAGTCGGAAAAGCCTGAAGTCTCTGTCATGTGGTTGTCGGTCCATGTGATTATCATGAAGTGTTCACTCTTAGTTCCTTTTGAAGTTCAGAATCTTAGCCACATGTCCGGTCAGCAGTGTTAAAAACAGCACATTTGTGAATGATGCTCGCTGCCTGCCATTGGCAACGTGTTCTAAGAGTGCTGGGTACCAAATTGTTACCAGTATTTATTATATTTTGAGGTTGGTGAAAAGTAGAAGTCTCAGTGTAATGTGGGAACAACAGCTCATGTAAGAAACTGTAGATGTCTGTAGTGCTTTCTTGCAGTTCATTTGAAACCTTGGATGCTGAGTTTTACCTGGTTTAGATGGTTTAAAAATGCATGTGTAATTTTAATTTTATAATTATTTTGACAAGCATAATTATTCTGGACAACCTTGTAGGTAGCCTTAACTTTCAGCCAACTTTGTTTTTTATATAAATATATATATACATATATATATATATAAAATGTATGGTTGTAAATTCATACACTTATCACATGAATGTGTTACTATATACAGAACTCTTAATGCTTTATTTTCAGATGCTGGGTTGAAAACTGTTTGAAAGCCTTTAAATATATATCTTTATAAAGTAATATTCAGGATGATGATGGAAATTGTTTATATTGTTATGATAAAAGATGGTGTTATGTTGCTCAGTGTATTTAATGATTTATTTGAAGAGGGAGAGGGGAGGAAGGCTCTCATACCACTTTCTCCTTTGAATTTTTACAAATCAATTCTGTAGTCAGTGGATTTTCTTTTCAGTTTCATTCAGGTAATTCAGACATGATTTGATCTGAATATCTGCCCCTCCTGTTCTTTGACATTTAGAGCATTGTATCTGGGAGGGAGGGTAAAAGGTGTCTCCCTGAAGCCTGCCGGCTAGATTCCCTGCTCCTGCTTGGAGTTCTCTTTCAAGCATGGCTGCCTTCCTGTGTGTGCAGGGACTGTTATTGGAGCACACTCACCTCAGCACTTCAGGTTATGCATAGGAAGTGTTTTGTAACAGAACAAACCTGCCTACTCCTTCTAAGGCCTTACACCAAGTAGATAATAGTGATTGTTCTTTCCTGTGTGAAGTATAGGTGGGGAGGGGCTGAGGGGCAGAGGCATCCATTCACACAGTGAGTCCATTCCTGACTAGGTCACTCGGTTGCTATGGCAGAATGTGCCATGCAGTGCATAAAGGAAGTTGTCAACAGTCACCTCCCCATTCCCTGCATGCTATGGACACGCCACACCTCCTCCCCACCTCTGCAGGTCCAGCTCCTAGAGCCCTAGTACAGGGCTTCTTCCTTAACCTGTTGAGGCTCAGCTGTGGGCCGCTGGCTGAATCAGCTGTTTGAGGTGGAGTCATATTAAGCTCTTTCTTACTTTTTCTGTGCGTCAGGAGGACACTTGGAGTGTTTTTAGGTTGCTGAGAATATTGGAAGCTTCTCCCATGACAGGACACGGCAAGTTGTAACTAAGTAGGAAGCAGAACCAGAGCTACCTCTACGCAGTGTTTTCTGAAGCACACGCTCTCAGGCATAGGAGACCCTCATGGAGGCTCTCTGATTTCTTGAGCATCAGCAAGTCTCAGAAGTGATTGTTTTTTGTACTCTTCCAGGTCCCTCATCCCTTCATACTCTCCCCCATTCTACACTGTGCTTATTAAATGACAAAGACTCTTCTAAGCCAAACTTGGCCAAATTAATAGCTAGAAACATTGCAGAATGAAACATCTAGAGCTGCAGTGGAAGAAGAGAGCGTCAGCTCTCTGAGAGCCTTCTGGTCCTCTCTGGGAGATAATCGTGTAGGGCGCGGGGTGGTTATTTTTAATGCTTCTCTTAAGTCAGAGGCAACAGTTGATGTGTCTGCTGTACTGTTCTTTGGCTGACATGGTTTTAATAATGCTTTAAAATTTCTGCTACAAAGCTTGGAGTAGAGTGTTTTGCCAGTTTCAAATGTTGGCTGCAGCTTAAAAAAATATGATTCTTTGCAGTATCATAAGTTCACAAGCTAAGTTTTCAAAGAGAATTTTGTTTCACATTATGCTTCTTGCCTATTTGGGATCAGAAACATGCCTTTTCAATCATGGGATTGTCAAACAATAAAGCTATTTCTTACTCTATTTTTGGGAATCTTTTTTTTTTTTAAATTAAAAATCTTAAAAATGAGATGGTTCTGACTGGGACTCTTTGCAGCTTTTTTTTTTTTTTTTTTTTTTTTCACTTTTGATTCTAGTTATATTTTTAAACTTTTCTTCTTCCCAGTCTTCTGACCTTCCATGCTTATCATTGATCTTAGCTATCTGTGATAGATATTCTCATATTCACATTCTCCCTCCCTCTCTCCCTCCTTCCCTCCCTCCCTCCCTCCCTCTCTCCCTGTCTCTCTCTCTGTCTCATTACTGACAAATGTAGCTCTTTCCTTGCTGGTAAGTACCTTCCAACATGTAAACTCCTCCTTTGGGTGATGTTTAAAATGTTTATGTTGATATATAGGTGTGTATGTGCTTTTATTTCCTTTTCTTCTTCCTGGGATAGATTATTTGCTTCAAATTGATGAAAAATCATATGCTAAAACCCCCTCTTGTTATTGTCATTGACATGTGCAGCCCCACTCAGTAGACGTCTTGCTGGGTGCAGCTTGGCTGGAGGGAGCTACTGATGTCATTTCTAATCTCAGAGTGTTCTGTGCTGTTGAGCTCACTCCCGATCACTCCCCACTCTCCCAGTGAAACAAAAGAAGCTCAGATCCACTGATCTCCAGCTGAAGACATGGCTCATATCTGTCACCTTCTTTTTGGATTTTGTCTGGAGAGGGTAGCACGGTTGGACTCGCCTCCCATTTCTTCTGGGTGTACAACTCTATGAAGACTTTTAGATGATGCCTTTGTAACATTTCCTAGGCCTGATTAATCAAGATAGGGATCATTAATAAGTAATATTGAGCTCCAGAGTAAAAAAAAAAACAAAAAAAAAACAAAAAAAAAAACAAAAAAAAAAAACAACAACAGGGTTTCCATTATGAAATTGATAAATTCTTTAAAAATTAAAAGATGCCTTGGATTTATTATTAAACGCAGTGGGTTCTTTGCCCTGTGGTTGGTAAAGCATGTTACCTAGAATTGTGAAGTCCAGATTTGCAAATATTCTTACATTGGTTCCCTTGGGCAGCCATCGGGATATAGCAGCCAAAAGACCATGCAGCACTCTATTGCTTGGCGCATGCACTGGTGGTACTCGAAGCTGCTTGTGGGACTGGATCTAAACTGTGTTTCCTCTAGGATGATATGTAAGGAACTCAGGAGAGAGCAGGGAAGTAAATGGAATCTTGGAAGAGCAGAGGTGTGAAAGTGGGTTTGCTTAGTCTATGCTTAGTTATTCATTGAGAGTCACAGCTTGTAACAAATGCCAAGTGCAGACTCTTCTGGCTATACATGTACCTTTTCCTTAGCAGACAGACATCTTCATCTGCATACTTGGCTTCTAGTTACATATTAATTGCAAAGAGGCTTGCTAAATTGTTGTATATGTGTTTAGATTTCAAGGAACTTAGAGAAAACAAGGTGCTTTGTCTGGTGTGGAGTTAATAGCTTTTAAAAGTCTGCTTTTAGAGATCTCAGCGATCAAGTGCTGAAGGCTGGGTCTGAACTGCAACCAGCCATCCCTTCCGTTTGTGATAAACAGTCTATGTGACCCAGATTCTTTTTTTTAAACTAACTTCCTCACATGGTTAAACATACATTAAAAAAGAAAAAAAATTTTAATTGAAAATTTTACACTTGAAATGAAATGATTTTTCATCTTACAGATTACATACAAATATTTTTAGTGAAAAGTGCTTACAGACCAACTGTACCCAGTCTTTTATGCCATTTCCTAAGTGCAGAATGGGGGCCTGGAAGCCATGTTTCCCCAGCATCAGGAATTCTATATCTCCCCTTTTCTCCCTCCCTTGCCCACTGCCCCTCTTGTTCTGACTGCTATGGTCTAGTGTGGTGTCATAATCGTTACTTCTGGCGTACCTGTGGCCACAGGCCATAGCCCTGACCAGTCAAGCTTTGTAAGCCAGTAGGAAGGTGATTGGCATCTGTATCGTGGTAACTGTCTGAAATGTCACCACCTCCTCTGAAGAAGTGAACTTCTGAGTTTCTTAAGTTGCAAGAGTCACTTCTGTGACTGGACAATGCAGAGTGAACAAGGGAGGAAAGAGCTGACAGCAACCTTTGTAACATAACCCATCACATGTCACCTACAAAGGCCCCCATTCCCATTTTCCATTTTCTGGGCTCCAAGATGCGCCAGCCAACAGTTACGTAACTGGCTTCTGAGGCCTGGCAGAGGCCTGAGCTAGAGAAGCCAGGGTGCTCAGATCTATGTAGCAGAGAAGTTAAGTCTCATATTAAACGTTGCAGCTATTCCAAAGGCCCGCTCAACCAATGCAGCTGTTTCAGATTGTGTGTCTTTGAATTTTCTGTATGTATATATTTTGTTCAGACTAAGACAAGTGTTGCTAGGTGACGTGGTCTCAGCAGGATGGGGACCCTTGGACATAGGCACCCAAGAACTGGTCCAGGAACTTGGTGGCCCTGCCAAGTGTAGCTTATGGCTTGGCAGCGATACTTCTCTTCCTCCTCCCACTGTAGATCTGGTCACCTGAAAGTTCAAAGATGAGTAGGTGTTAAATACCTCGTGGCCTATGTTTTTAATAGGACCAGTGGTAGCGACAGTGATTGCTAAAAGTTGGCTTTAAAGATTAATCCTTTGCAAAACTATTTTATTTTTCCCTTCGAGTTATCTCCCTATTTTGTTACGGAGTTCTCTCTCACTCTGCAGCCACTCTGATCTTCCCTTTTCCCCAGCTGTGCAACACCATTTTCTGTATTGGTTTTTGCTTGACTTTCTCAGGCTAGCCCAGAATCAAATGACCTCTTCCCTACTGAACCCCAGAACCTCAAGTCACACACCGGTGCTTACCTTTGTCTCCTTTCTCTCCTTTGTTCCCTCGGGGGCCAGGTGGCCCAGGAGGACCTCGTGGTCCAGCAGGGCCCCTGTCACCTAGAAGGACAGAGAGAGGACACCAGCGTCAGAGTACAGAGTCAAGAGGCGTGGCACAGTGTGGCAAGGCGAAAGTACTCCTCAGTAAGAGGTAGCTAACAACTGATCCTGTGATCTCTAATGTCACTCACCTTTGGGTCCTGGGGTTCCCACATCTCCCTTCTGCCCAGGTGGTCCTGGGATAGTACCATATGCTGCAAGGAAGGAAAGAGTCTAGCCTTAGACTAGAGTTTGCCTGAGGCTTGGGAGGTCAAAGGTTTGTTCAGAGCAACACAGATAGTGGTGGCATCTGGACTTGTACGTGGAACCAGAACTAGGCTTCACTGGTGTTGGCATCTCAGCTACAGAGAGATTATCAAGTTGGTATTTGTATGTCAGGTCCCACGAGAGACTAAGCAGCAGCCCAGTGCTGGGAAAGCAATGGAGATAAGCTTACTTCGGAAGAAGTCCATGAGGTCTTGTGTCACGTTGCTGTAGGCAGAGAAGACCCTGCTGATGCCAGGCGGGCCTTGGGGCCCTGGTGGGCCCTGGACAGTGTAGGCCATCCCTTGTAGCAAACCCTGACCTGCAGAATACGGGGGTGTCAGTGTAGGAAGCAAGGTACCGCTCCACTATTGTTAGCAGAAGGGCAGTATCCTCAGACTGCCTCACTCAAAGCAGCTAAACCTGATAAAACCGCCCTGAGGGCGAAGCTGTGCAGCTTCTCTGTTCATCAGACTGGTCTGACCTGTTGTGATAGTCCTCAGGGACATTGTACTATGTGATATGCTGAGAGCTAAAGGGAGAGAGGACCTCTTGGCTAAACACTTCCACAAAGCCCTGTCAGAAAGCCGCTCCTGTCAGACTTGATCTGAGCAAAGTACCACGCCCTTTGCTATGTGCCCTGTTCTCCACTGCTCAGGTGTCAGCACTGGGGGATCCCTTGCACTGAGATGGTGTAGAATTAGATTGGGGTCTCCTCTCTTTCAGTTCCCGCCCATCTGATTCCAGAGCTGCTATCAACAGTCTAAGTACATAACAAGTGAGGGCCAGTCTGTAAAGCCTAGATGCTGAGGTGCACACATGCCCCTCCCCCTCTGAGGTCCACAGGTTCCGACTTACGCTGCATGCTCTCCGACACCCGCAATGCCAGCGTGTTGTAATCTAAGTCTCCAGTGAAGCCAGCCCGGACCGATTCACCATTGGGGCCATATATACCACCACCTGCAGCTGCCCCATAGCCTCCGCCTGGGCCGATGTCAGTACCGTAGGGGCCCCCATCTCCTGCACCATAGGCTCCACCTTCGCCTATGGAGCCTCCATTGGTTCCCCCTATGCCCATGGAAGAGCTGTAGGAAGTCCCCCTTCTGGCTGAGGAGCTGCTGCCCCAGTTGTAGTTCTCCCGTAAGTGACCGTCTCCAGGTGGTCCCTGTGGCCCCGGAGGGCCTGGAGGGCCAACGATGAAGCTGCGGACATCAGGACCTGTGGGGTAGAGAGATGCATTAACCTAGATTGTGGTGGACAAAAGAGTTGAGAGCTAGGGTCTCTGGAGTTTTAACACCCATTGGAGTGAACTTGGAGGCCCTTGTGCGTGTACAGAAGGATGCTGGTGAGCAAAGAAACTGGTTTGTCGGGATTGCTGACCATCTTGTGCCTGCTGCATAGGAGTCGTGAAGGTCTCGGGGTAGAGCACAGGAGACCGACATCAGGATACCTACTTGTGAGGTAGCTAATTAGCTCGCTGCGGAAATTGTCGCTGTTTTCAGCTGCGTAGGCGGACAGAGCTGCTGAGACACCTGGGGGCCCTCGAGGGCCTGGCGGGCCTGGTGGGCCTGGAGGGCCTGGGATGGAGGACAGCCCTGCAGCTGTGTGAGGGGAGGGAAAGTGAGGTCAGGATACTGGGTAGCAAAAGCTAGATTCTCAGCCTGGCCTTGGCCTACTGTGCGCCTCCCATGGGTTAAGGGATGGGGGATGGATGATGGAGTAGAGGAGAGTGGGTGAGGCCTAGGTGGTCCCATTCAGGCGTCATCTTGGAATGGCACCTTCCAAGGGATGATTCCACCCCTCATCCCACGTCCTGTGTCCTCCTAGACCTTCATAGCCAGGCTTTAGAACGTAATGCCAGGTAATACATTATGTCCTTGTTAAGTGACTCATCACATGGCACATGAGCTCTGCAAAGGCTACAGTTAGGAGCTTTGTGTCTTCCCATTTCTTCCTGTCAAGGCTCATGGCTTCTCACAGCCATGTGGCCCTGTCCAGGGCCCCAGGGCCCTCCTGGTGCATGCTCCATTGGGGAGTGACACATTGATTCAGTTTTCCATGGCAGCCCTAGAGAGGACTGGGGATGCCCTCAAAGTCAGGCTAAAGCCCCCGGCCCTCTCGTCCGCTCTCTAGTGTCCTACTGTGCAAGTATGAGGAGAGGTCCTCCACACTGATGCTGGACCATGCACTGCCTGGTATCCCGGGCGGTCCTGGGGGCCCTGGAGGTCCAATGATGTCTCTGTAGTCAGACCCTGGGGACATCAGTGGCAGTAAGTAGTCAGTCACAACCTGAGCTAAGGTTTCGGTTTCCATCCCAAATCTTTTGATGAATGTTCCTGCTTGGCCTTACCTCGGAGCATGGTCAGTAGCTCCTCATAGGATGTTCCTGGCAGGCCAGGGGGTCCTGGTGGGCCAGGATGCCCAAAGCTGATCCCAGAACCTAGGGAACAAGGTCCCAAGTGGTTGGAGACTCAAGTGGGACAGGGTTGGTCAGAGAGGAGGGTAGATAGCAATTTGGATAAAGTGGGGTCTGAGGAAGGGAAGGAACGGTGGTAGGAAGGAAGATAGAAAGGAGTGTGATGCAGAAGTAGTGTGGGCAGTGGCACCCGATGGGGAGAGCACTGAGTCTGCTGCCGGCTGCACGCTTGCCCGTTCGCGCATGCGCATACCCGTGTGCTCCTCTGGGCTGCTTTTGCTGCGCTCTCAGGCACGCTCTTTCTCTGAGTGGCTCTGGAGACTGCTGCCTCTGCAGAGGTCAGCACAGCTGATGGGCATGGATAGGGGTGGCCAGTGGGGCCATCTCAGTGGGGTTGGATGCTCTCGTCCTTACTCCATGCCCTCCTGATCACTCACTTGACATATAGTTGAGAATATGTCTGCTCAGTTCTCCATAGTCCAAAGACAGGAGGGACCCATCTCCACTGACACCTGGTGGCCCTGGAGGACCAGGAGGACCCACCAGGTGCTGACGTAAGTACTGCCACACATCGTTCCCTGGAAAGGAGAAGATGCCTTATGGATCAGCCTAGAAGCCCAGTTGGTTCTACCTGCCCAGCCTGGTTCCCAGTAACAGCTGGGAATTTCTGGTTCTTGGTGGGCACGCACTGGTCAGGGAAGTCAGCCTGCCTCTAGGGGCCTGTAGTGGAGGAAGCTGGGAGATCGCCTCTCTCATTTTCGATGCATTTGTGACTCAGCACACAAGGCAGAACAGTGAGTGAGCGGCTCCTTGTCTCAGAGAACGTCCTCTTGCTTGCCACTCTTACAAAGCTGGCCCAGGGACAGGTGCCCTCCAAGTGAGGACGGCAGAGAGCAGAAAGCCCTACTCTTTGCTCACTGTGGGATACTCACGTCGCAGCATGGCCAAGATATCTTCTGAGGAGGAGGCAGAGGACAAGCCAACACCATAGCCTGATGCTGTGGGAGGAAGATCTTGGCTGACCCCCTTGGTCTTGGAGCAGATTCTCTGCATCCAGACTTAGAAGGTCAAGTCAGCTAGTCAGCTGACTTGAAATGAACAAATGGAGTATTTCAGGCTAGTCAGAAGGTCAGAACAGACCAGAAATAGATGTTGGCTTTTCATATGGAGCGCCATGTTCTAGAATGTGCTTTAGCCTGACTCCTGGTGGACACCACCAAGCTGAGGGTCCCTTTTGTGAACAGAGATGGGCCCATACTTGGGCCCATCAAATGCTTGGCATGCCTGCCCTTATCATATCTCCATTCCCAGTCTGACCCAGGGTCTGCTGAGGCTGGGCACTGTGGCCTAGCCATGAGTCAAAGGTTATATATTCAGAAGGGTGGAACAAACTGTGAATTAAGTGATGAGCTTTGGGGCATCCATTAAGGACAACAGAGCACAAGAAGTGTCACAGACTTACACCGCAAGTAGCTCACGACCTGGCTTGCCAGCTGGGAGTAGTCGAAAGTCTCTCCTGTGATGGTGATGATGGGCCCTGGGGGACCTGGTGGGCCCGGGGGACCCTGAACTCCTGAGAGATAAGTCCTGATGTTGTCATCTGCCAACAAGGGATGAAGTGGTCAAGCCTGCTGCCGAGAGCATCTGACTTCCCTATGATCACAGCAGGAGGAGGAAGAGCCTGCCCTGGTCCACATAGTACTTGAGCCTAGGAACTGTGCTATCCGTGAGGGTATGGACTGACAGGGCTCCAATGAGCCTTCCAACACATTTGAAGATGTGTCTGTGTGCATATATGTGCTCATATTATGTGCATATGACTTCCAGGTAGGATGAAGAAGAGGCATATGTATGGACAGGCATGTTGGTCAGCTCTGACTGCAGGCCAGGCTTCATGGGTGGAAGGAAGCCTTCACATAGATGACGACCACCCCAACATTCCTTTTCCATCTCCCTCAACCTCCTTTCCAAGGTGTGGGGTGGCCAAGCACTCACTTTGCATGTACTCTGCGATGTAGCGTTGGATATCCTGTCCAGAGCTGCTGAGAGAGCCCGGAGGCCCAGGAGGCCCTGGAGGGCCAGGTGGACCCTGCATGTATGTAGTGCTTGACGATGCCCCTGGAGAGAAGAGAAAGTGTCCTGACTTGGCTCCTTCACTCTAGGGCAGCCCAGGGCTTTGTGTCCCTACCTGCTCTGAGGCTCTGTCCTTAAAGGGACTAGGACAGTGGCAAGCAGAAGGGGGACATCTGCAAGGAGACGGAGCTGAGTGCTGGCTAGGCCAGATGTCCTGCCCCCCCACCTCAGCCTCCCTTCTCTCAGGACCCTGGAGCTCCCAGTTCCTGCTCCATTCTCTTCTTTGGTCCCCAAGCACAACTGGCTGACATTGGATTTGCCTTTCCATCCCCACAAGTTTGTGGCTTCCTTAAAGGTAGCTCTTAAGAACCCTATGAGGAGCTATGGAGTTAACATGCAAATCAGAGCTTAGGGGAGACAGGAAGGATCTCCATCAGGCTCCCTCCGAGGATGGGAGAGGAACTTTGGTTCTTACCATGAGAAAGACCACCAGAGATGCCAGGAGTGCCTGGGACGCCAGGATCACCTGCAATCCAAAGTGAGAAACCCTGTGTTTCATGTATCTCTTTCTCCGGGCAGCTCCCGGGTGAAATTCAGCACCCTTAGTGGGTGCAGTCATTCCATGTCTACAGTCTTGCTTGCAAAGATAACATATCTTTCTTTGGAGAGGCTTCTTAAGATCTAGAATTGCTGGGCCTGCATCCCTCTTTGAGCAGACACCACACACACACACACACACACACACACACACACACACACTTGCATACACATGCACACATACACACTTGCACACACACACACACACACTTGCATACACATGCACACATACACACTTGCACACACACACACACACACACACTTGCATACACATGCACACATACACACTTGCACACACACACACACACACACTTGCATACACATGCACACATACACACTTGCACACACACACACACACACACACACACACACACACACACACTGAGGCTTGTACACATACTTAGCTATCCAAAGTCACTCTTTGCTCTACATGTGTGAACCAAATGCACTTTGAACAAGCCAATCTTACTACCTCACCCCTTACCCCAAGTTGTGTTTGAAGTCCCCTGATGTCCCCTGAGTCCTGGAGGGCCTTGCACAAGGACAACTACCAGTAGTTACTATCATTTCCACTGGCCACTGTGAGAGGGCATGGGGGCTCCAAACAGAACCCAAGGCATCTCATTTCACACAGTCAAGTGGACACTGTTGGCAGAGTCCCTGACCACTCTGCCTCTCTCCTGATCTCACCCCACACAGCAGCCTGCTGAACTGCTCGTGGGCTGTGCTAGGAGGATCAAGTGCTCCTGCCTGACCACTGCTCTTACCTTGGTCTCCTTTGGGACCTGGGGGGCCAGGTGGACCTGGAGGGCCCGTGTAGAAGGTTTCTG
Organism: Arvicanthis niloticus; assembly: GCF_011762505.2. Taxonomy (NCBI): domain Eukaryota; kingdom Metazoa; phylum Chordata; class Mammalia; order Rodentia; family Muridae; genus Arvicanthis; species Arvicanthis niloticus. The sequence continues at coordinate 154,041,125 of NC_047658.1, forward strand.
CAAGGAAGGAGACAGTGATGGTATGGATGAAGTGCTATTTCTGAAGAAGCAGCAGCTAGCACAGAACCGGGCACACTGCAGATGCTCGGGCGTGGGGATGACTCTGTAAGGATGTGTGTGGGGATATCTGCACCCTCAAAGGATTGGGTGTGTAAATAATTGGAGAGGTGACTATGTAGATGATGGGTGGGTGTGTGAGTGGGTGGGTGGAGCTTCCACGGGACGAGCTCTGGCTCCAAGATGCTCGCTCTTTCTCACTCCATCCTTTTCTTTGTTAACATCGTTGCCCTGTTTGTGTGCCTGCATCCTTCCTGCTTCATCAAATCCCTTACTGCGGTGACCAGGCCTCTCAGGTCACTCCCCAAGGACAGAGCTGGCTCTCTTTCTTCCAGCCAGATTCCTAGTGTAGTTGGGTTGGCTCGAATATTTTCCTCACAAACAGCAAGTAGCAAGGGGATTCTGTATTCACACTTCCCTCAGAGAAGATCGATGTGAGGACCACAGTCAGGATAGGTCTGAGGTAGGAATAGGCGTGACTGGATGCCCCCTGATGTTACCTGAGTCAGTCAGGAAGGATCCTGGTGGGCCAGGTGGGCCTGGCACGCCTTCCCCTAGGGAAAAGAAGTCCAGGATTCAGTCATGCTGACAGGTGAGGCAAGAGCCCCACCAGGGGACAAGTCAGGAATGCTCTTCCTGAGAGTCAGCCCAGAAGGACCTGGACTCTGGCTCTCCTTGTCTTCCACCTCCCCTGTCCTTATTGCCTTCTAGCAAGGAGTTGAGCCCTCACCTGGAGGGCCTCTGGGTCCTGGCGGGCCTGGGATGGAAGGCCCTGCAGAAGGAAGAGAAAGTGCCGGCCTTACAGGGCTGATTGACTCCTGAGGTCCGAGCTCCCCTCATGACATGCCTCATGACTCCCCACCTTCCAAAGATCAGTGAGTTCTTACCTGGTGGCCCTCGTGGGCCAGGTGGGCCAGGGGGACCTCGTAAGTCAACACCTTCTGTAGAAAGAAACAAATAGAAACACAGAAGGCTGTGGCTGGGTCTTTACCATGCTCCTACTCTTGGACCAGGATGGCTAGTCTCTGGGCTGCAGCCCAAGCCCCAATTGCACAACAGCCCCTAGGTCCCCATCTGTTGAGATGCTGCCATTCTGATGCACAGTTGGACTGACAACTGACAGTATGGGCTTGTGGAGTGATGGGTAAGAATTTGGACTTTTCTGTGTCGGCCAGCCAGAGTTCAATCCTCACTTCTGCATCCCTAGCTGGCAACTTTAGGCAACTTTTCACCCCTCTCACTATTTCTTCCATCATATAGGGATGCTGAGATGGCTCAGACCCAGCAAGATGCCACCAAGTGCTGAAACTGTAATGCCCTGGCTTCACACCGCTGGGGTTGGCTGCCATCTTTACTGCTCAACAGTCAAGGCGTTCAGGTGGGAGGCCCCGCTGTGGTTCCCCCTTTGGCTCTTTGTGGATAGGAGGTCACAAGAGTCAGACCTCCTGTGACCGAGAATCCAAGAACACCCATCCTTGCTTTCTGAGTTAGGTTTGTATGACTCCTGCCAATCACACTCACTCCCAACGTCTGATCTGACCCAGGTCCTGCTGGAGGGCCACAGCCTGTCAGCTGTCTTGTTCTTACGACTGTGCCTCTCACACCCGATATTCTCTGCTGTTCTTACGCAGCTCCCACTGCAGAGCAGAGAGCATGGCCATTCTGATGTGACACTTTGCAGTGACTCACTGGTGCAGCTTTTCCCGGGGCCCTGACAACACTGTCATCTCTTCCATTCCCTCCCCAGTGACATCTGCCCTGGATAGTGCCTGCACTCACGGGCAGAGAGGACCTCAGAGATGGAGCTGCCACTACTTAGGAGTGAGTCACCAGCAAGTCCTGGCTCCCCTCGTGGGCCTGTGGGGAAGACACAGAGTTAGTATGCACACTGCTTCAGCAGAGTTCTGTGGGGTGGGGCCAGATTCAGGTTTGGGCCTGCTTGAGGGAGGGTGTAGCAAGGAAGGGCAGGACCTAGAGAAGAGAGGCTGCATTCCAGCTGAGGGAGAAAAGACAGATAAGGGGTAAGAAAGCAGGCCCAGGGAAACAGTGGCTGCTGCTTCTGCCCTCCACTGTTATCTTGACAAATCACTGGACAGTAATGTTATTATCAGAGTCTGGTCGTCTGAAGCCCAAGGCCTATGAAAATGGTCTGCTTAACCTTGACCAGAACACTCCAGAGCCTCCTGTCCTGAGGAGCCCTGACCCTCTCAGAAATATGGGGAGAGATGAGAGAAGGTGGAGGCTTTGCAAGGCCCGTGGTGAAGAGAGGCCCATTGTGGAGAGTCCAGGAGGCCCAGCTATTTCTTCCCCCACTCTTTATAATTCAGGGACTTAAAAACCCCACCTGGAACCACACCCCCACCCCACCCATTCTCACACAGCCCACAGCCTGTGATTTTACAGAGTGAGACATACCTTGTTGTCCTGGGAGACCAGCAGGGCCAGCTGGACCTGCAAACAGTTATAGAAAAGGCTAAACCACAGCCCCTTCTCCAAAGCTGAGGAAGGGGCAGGTACCTGGGGACACAGGAATTCTCCCAGAGCCGGTTAGCAACCAGAAGCCAGTCCTGTAAGGCTGAGGTGGACAGGACTGTGTCTTTTGACACTTTCCTTACTGACTGGGGACATCTAGGTCACTTAAATATCCACTACTCACTGGAGCTTACTTACATAGGAGTGGGCCACACTTGCATTGGGTATAAATCGTGTACTTAATTTGAATATAAATATTTTAAATAATTAAAACATAAAATAAGATAACAGATAACAAGATATTTAGAAAAATAGAGGGGGGTTCACAATTCTTTAACATGGAAGCATTTTGCTTTGTTTTGGTTCAGCAGCTGTACCCACAAAGCTTACACATACTCCTGACGGTGGGGTTCTTTTACCTCCCCAGAGCTTTGCTTCATAGTTCTGCAATCATGGCGGCACTTCTGCCTCACGGAGCACTGGCATTTGGGTTGCCCCAGACACCTGTTGTATTATTTTTCTAAGAAACAGAGTTCGGGAGCCTTTATTCTGACTGCTCTGGCTCTGGAGACAGAACAGTCCGGATGGAAACCCTCTCCTGCCCTTTGTTGGCTGTGTGACCTTAGACGAGTAATTTACCCACTCTGAGTCTCAGCTTCTCATCTACAAATGCTGAGAGTAGCATCAGGTTCCTTCCTTATGACCATGGGCTTTCTCTCTCTCTCCATAGTTCCTGCCCTCACTGTCAGGATTTGAACAGATGTGCCTAGAATCTGTTGTATTCACAGCCTGCTGCTGAGTTGGGGCAGAGCAAGAGAACAGACTGACCTGGAGTCCCTGGAGGTCCCGGGGGTCCCATGGCACCAGGAGGTCCGGGAGGTCCGGGCACAGTGATTGTTGCTGATCCCTCTGGAAACAGAAGAAACAGAACACATTGCCTTCAGAGGTGCCAGGACCCCAGTAGGCTGCAGGCCAGCAAGACAGGAGCCTCTGCTTCTCATCCCTTGACATCTTTCCTTCCCTGTGCTGACCTACTGGTTAAGAAGCCACAACATGGTGGTCTGTGCTCACCTTCGTCCCTCCCTAAGCACCGCCACCCGCTGACATTGAGGCAGATGGCCCACATAGGACAGGCAAGTAGAAGTCAGGGAGGAACCCTCCTAGGCTGCCTACCTGAAGTCATGACTCTTCCAGGAGCGCCAGGTTCACCTGGGGAGGACAAGGGGAGTTGGCAAGCAGATTAATGGGGGCTTGATGAATCCGTTTCAGAGCCTCTGGTTGCATTTGAGGGCCATCTGTGGTCCTCTTGCCCTCAAGCTAATAGGATTTTAATAATGAAGGGAGCCTACGCTACACTGAGCGCTCCTCTCTCAACTTAGACCCAAGGCCCAGAGCATCAGTCATCTCTCAGAGTCTCCTGGGAGGCAATGGAGGAATTTGCCCTTCCAAGAGGCCAGAACTGGGGCTAACCTGAGACTCACGCTCAGTCCCTACCCATCTTTTCTTCCTGTAATGGCCATAGGCGGAGAAATTAGCTGAAGATCAAAGGGTAAATGAAAGTCACAATCCCATGTGTGAATTCCCTGAGTGACAGGACAGGACATCACGAAAAAGGTTTTGGCAATTGGCAAGTCTGGGCAATTCGGAGATTGAGGCTCTTCTGTGCCGTTGGTCTTGAGGACAAAAAATGAATGTGAGTGAAGGAAGAGGACACGGGGTTCGTATGTCCCCCAACATATCCACCACTCCAGTACCTCTTGACTAACAGTCTGTGGATGAATGGGCTTGGGGCCAGCAAAGGAGTAGAGAATGGCATGGACCCTGGAGCCGGGAGCCAGGCTCAGTGAGAGAGACTGCCCAGCTCGCTCAAGCGCTACTCTCAGAACTAAACAAAGAAGCTCCATTGACCAGACAAGATCCTTCCCTGGACTCTAAGGTGTGTGAACAATTATGTTAAGCCCCACAGTGGAAGGGTGGCTTTAGTTTCCTCTCAGGGAGAGCAGAGGGGTCGGTTTTGCTCACGTTCCCACAGCAGGAGAACACTGTGAGAATACACTAACACGTGATGACCTGCCTCCACACTCTAACACGTGATGACCTGCCTCCCCACTCTAACACGTGATGACCTGCCTCCACACTCTAACACGTGATGACCTGCCTCCACACTCTAACACGTGATGACCTGCCTCCACACTCTAACACGTGATGACCTGCCTCCACACTCTAACACGTGATGACCTGCCTCCACACTCTAACACGTGATGACCTGCCTCCACACTCTAACACGTGATGACCTGCCTCCACACTCTAACACGTGATGACCTGCCTCCACACTCTAACAAGTGATGACCTGCTTCCACACTCTAACACGTGATGACCTGCCTCCACACTCTAACACGTGATGACCTGCCTCCACACGCTAACACGTGATGACCTGCCTCCACACGCTAACACGTGATGACCTGCCTCCACACGCTAACAAGTGATGACCTGCCTCCACACTCTAACACGTGATGACCTGCCTCCACACTCTAACAAGTGATGACCTGCCTCCACACTCTAACACGTGATGACCTGCCTCCACACTCTAACACGTGATGACCTGCCTCCACACTCTAACACGTGATGACCTGCCTCCACACGCTAACACGTGATGACCTGCCTCCACACGCTAAAACGTGATGACCTGCCTCCACACTCTGTGCATCTCCTTCAGGAGGGCCTGAGGAATACTTTGAGGTATCCCTAACTCTGAGGCCTTACGGAAGCCACCAGAGATCTACTGGCCTGGGAAGTAGGAACTTGCTGTCATATTTTACAGTTGTGTTCAAAGATCTTTGTGGCTGAACTGCCCATTAGAAATAATAGGTTTTCAAACCTTTTCCTTCTAGGGTTCCACTTGGGGGTGTTTGTAACAGTCAGAGTGCCAAGGCTCAGGAACATGAGGACACAGGACAGAAAAGAGTGTGTGTCCCCGAGAACTCTGCATTCCTAGGTTTGCTCAGGGCTGGGGGCTGATGGGCAGGACTGAACTAGAACTGAACTCCGTACCTGTGTGGCACTGCCCCTGTAGTCCTTTGACTTGCCCCTTAGCGGGGTTAAAACATCCCTCCCTTCCTATAGACAGCTCTTTCTTCCTCTCTGCTGTCCTCAGTCACACCTGGGACAGACAGGGTGGAGGATCAAGCCAAGGGTGGCTGTGGTCTCAGAAAGCCCCAGGTCAGTGGGGAATGGCGCTTTGGTGACAGGAGTATTTTAGAGACAATGTAGACATTTTAAAGACAAACAAAGGCTTGGAGAGCTTGGGGGCAAGCAAACTTCCTTTCCTATCTTCCTGCCACAAGGACCTGGGGACATGGAGATGAGTCTGGGGTTGAGCCTGGAGCAAGTGGGGCCTGAGGACTCAGGTCTCAGTGCTCCCACCTCTCAGCCTTCCTTTGGAGCCACTAGATGCCACTGTTGGTCCGGGCTCTGGTCAGAGCAGACCTCCCGCCTATCAACCCCTCCCCGCTGTAAAAATGGCTGGTGAGAAGAAAGAAAGAAAATACCTTCTTGGGAGAATTCACGTACCTTTAGTCCCTGGCCGGCCAGGGCTCCCAGGAAGTCCTGATGTGATTAAACACAGTCAGTCAAGATGATTAAGGCCCCCGCAGTTCTGGATGTCTGCCCTCCCTTTCTTCCCTCTGGCAGCAACCAGCCAGCGCTCTGCCACTCAGTGTGGCCACACTGGCTGCCTGACAGAAGCAGCAGGATCCGCTCAGGTCTTGCCTGAAATCACCTGGCGTGGGGAGTAGAGCTCTCATCCAGAACCCTGGCTGTCTCTGAGACATGGCGGCCCAGCAGGGTTGGGTCGAGGCAGAGAGAGCATCTGGGGGATTCCTGTCACCCTGGGTTACAAAGCTGTCACTGTCCCTCTCCCTATTGACTGCTGTGGGGCCTGCTGTGTCCAGAGTAGCAGCAGTTGTTGGCCTATGCATAGCCGGGGCTTGGCTTCACTGTCTTTGTCTGACTAGAGAAAGTGAGGGGCTGGGCGTGGTGAAGATTTCTTAAGATGGAATAGGTTTTACCGATGGGCTTTACTGAAGCCACTCTCCCAGAGGGAACCCTGGGACCAGTGGCATCCAGGGGAGTACACACTCCCTTCATGCCACAGGGGAATCCACATCAGCTGGCTGAGAGAATCCCTAGCCAGCAGCTGAGTGCTCCTGCATCAGAGACAGAACATGGTGCAAACAGGATCTGACATCACCGATATCAGAGTGTCACCTACGTTGTTCTGTGTGTGTGTGTGTGTGTGTGTGTGTGTGTGTGTGTGTGTGTGTTCCCTTTATGGTGCTTCTCAGAACTACTGAAGATCTAGAGAGACGCTGGCCATAGCGCCTGGCCTGGCAGGAGATGGCAGTTGGGAGGGACTGGATGACTCACCCTGAGGTCCTTGGGGTCCTGTGAGACCTGCAGAAAAGAAGACATAGGGCCAAGAGTTGAAAGGTTAAGGACTGCTCCAAGGAGCCAAAACACAACCTTGCACACAGAGCCAGCGGGCGTGGCAGTGAAGGGGTCAGAGGCTACGGGAGGATATGCCTCACAGTGGTCTGACCCAGAGTCCTCCCATCTCTGAGCAGAAAGCAATTCTGTGAGCTTTGTCGTAAAATGATCTGATGCTCTATTGGGCGATGGTCTTGAGCCCATTTGAGTTCAGAGATGTTTCAGGAATATAAGGAGAACCAGGAATCCAGAAAGCATCCCCTCCCCACCCCCACCCCCACATACACACAAGATGCCAAATGCTGCCATTACCCCTCCATTAAACTTCACCTAGCACCAGCCGAGGAGTCAGGGGTCCTGGGTGAATGGTAACCGTATCTGGTTTTGACTAGTTTTTCCCACAGACCTGAGAATCCTGCTCTTGTTTGGCCCTTGGTGGAGATGCTAACACTGCCTTTCCTCTGTACTGGTGGAGGACTGGGTGTAGCCCAGGAGAGGAGGCAGGCAAGACACCGAGCTTGAGTTCAAGTGTGCATTTTGAAGAACACTCATGCTCCTGTCCAGAACTCCTTGCTTACTTTCATCTGTTAATCCCTCTTTTCAAAATGTCAGTTTGTGGTTAGAGTTCTGTGTTGAGCTGCTGAGGGCCACAGGATAAGACTCACGCACACACAATGCAGCATCTGTGCATCTGCCACCTTCCCAGTGTGCATACACACGGGAACATCCCTGAGTTGTACACACACAGAGCACGGTGTGCCCATTTTCTGTAGCAGAATTTTCCCTGTCCAGTCAATACAACAAGAAGCCAGTGATTGGACAGGGAAAGGGGAGGCGGAGCTAGGAGTTTCAGAGACAGAGGAGAAGGAAGATGGAGCAAGAGGAAGACAATCCAGATTCCCCGTGGCTTTAAACAGCCACAGGCAGCTATGAATATCATAGGAGGATAGGATAATTTGGATAACTTGTTTAATCTATGTGAGCAGCTTGTATCATTATCAATTGGCTCTGAAATTATCGTGTGGGCATCTTGTAAATTAAGAATTTATTAATATATAAATCTGACTAATTAATTATAAGTTTCAAGAGACTTGATTTACTGGGTTAAGGGGATTTGTGACCGCCGACCATAGTGGGTGGGTGGCTGAGAAGGTACAGGTGGTTCTGAGGTGGGTGAACGGGAGAAGGAAGACTGCTAACTAGGGCTAGCCAAGAGGCGGTTAGATCACGGGGCAGAGTAGCTGGGTATAGCGTGGGAACTTGCCGACTTTTTAAATATTTCCTGCAACAATTTCCTGTTTTATTACCTGGCTTTCCTGGGTCTCCAGCGGGTCCTGGGGGGCCCCGGGTTCCAGGCATCCCTGTCAGGCCTTGCTCACCTGCAAAGAGTATGAAATATGGGAATAGCTCTCCCTTGGGAAAGTACCTCTGAGCCCGTGGGTTTTCCTCAGTGGCTTGCTAGCAGATGGGCAGGAGAAACCATGGTGACCAAGACTGCTGCATGTCCCTTTGTCATTAGAATGGAGGGCCCAGTGCATAGGAAGGACAGGAAGAGTCAGATAAGGGCAGCTGGTGACTATGAAGACCACAGCGTGGTGACTAACCTCTGGAACCTTGCTGTCCATCTGGGCCAGCGGGACCTGGTAAAGCAGAATAGTAAAGTCTGTTCAGTTCTCTCTCCTGTCCCAGGAGGCTTGGAGCACATGGTCTCCTAGGTGGAAGGCACAGGCAGCTCTCCCCATGGCTGCCTAACTCAGGAGCCTTGTCTTTGTGATACGCCCCAACACAGTCTCCTTGCAGCTTCTCCTGAGGTGCATTTCCCTGCTGGGAATGGTCCAGGACACTATCCCCAATGCACTGCAAGAACAGTGTTTGCCTCATTCACCTGAGGACCCGCAAGTGAAGGTCCTTCAGGTCCCTGTCACCTCTCCCCTAAGCATATTCCTAACCTCCTTCCAAGGTGGAACCCCCCCCCACCCCCCCCAGGGCTTGCCTCATCAGCAACACCACTGGCACCTCTGCATGGACATTTTTCCAAACCGGCCATGATTAAACTTTCTAAGTTTTAGGGAACATCTGAGATGCCCTTTCTTCTTTCTGTCCTCCGGGCTGTAAACTATCTCTTCTTAGGTTGTATCCTTGCTCTCTGTGCCTCGTGGTCCCTGTCACTACTCACAAGCTTTGTTGTAACTTGCAGGGATGAAGTCCTGCATACAGTAAGCACTTACTAATACCTAGTCAGTGAATGGTTGTGAAAGTGTCACATCCCCATTGCGGGGGGGATGTGGGGGAGTGAGCTTCTGTGGGACTCAAGGCTGAGACCAGGCTCCCTGGAGCTTCCCTGTCTAGATACAGGCACCTCAGTAGTGGCTAGTCAAAGGGCGGTGGCCTGACTCGGGCTTTGAAGCTACCCCTGAGGTGGACTACTGGGGATTCCATGGAACCTCAAACCTTGTAAGTCCCTGGTAGAGACGATGTACCCAGGGAAGAAGGGCAATGCCTATTCTAGAACAATGAGAATTCCCAGAAACCTGCAGCTAGAGCATCCCTGGAGGGGTGCCCAGCTCAGACTGTGGGACACTTACCCACTGGGCCTCTGGCTCCAGGTTCACCCACAGCTCCAGGCAAACCTCGAATGCCAGGCTCCCCTGCAAAGAACAAAAGACCTGCGGCTGGAGGCTAACACGCTATGCATGCCTCTAAACCACTGGTAGTACGCATGTGCCTGCTTCCTCCTGCTTCCTCCTGCTTCCTCCTGCTTCCTTTTCACCCAGAGGAGCTGAGAGGGCCACCCTCTGCCTTGTCACCAAGGTCAGAACCACCCTGCCCTACAAGCGGCAGGTTCAGACTGACCCAGAAGCCACGGCTCATCTGAGGGGCACATGCACGAGTCTTCGTGGTCAAAGCATTACTACTTTCAGCCTCTTTTAACCCATGCAGTTGACAGGATGTGGGCAGCGGAGAGGCCAAGTGTTGTGTACTTTATGCTGCTTTGGGAATTGATTCTTAACTTTCCCAAAGGACCAAAGACAGCTACAAACTCTGCACCAAACAGACACAGTCTGTAGCTAAATGTGCATTTAGACACGGGCTTAACCTCCATCCCTGATGTATTTAATTTTTGTTGGAGCTTTTCTTAGATTGGAAGTACTTTGAGGATTCTGAGACAGAAATTCTGCCTCATCCTTCTGTATTTGTCCCACTTCTGGTGATTATTAGGTTTTAAAAGGTCATAAATGGGTTAAATTCCTGGGTAGGACTGACCTGTGAGGCCTCTGGGTCCTTTCTCACCCTGGTCACCTAAAAGAAACATGGCGGGTTGGGGGGGGGAGAATCATCAATTATGAGCAAGGAAAACAATCTCTCTTCATGACATGGAGCCCTGCAGCAGGATGCTGGAGAGTCGGTCATTGATAATGTTAGAGGAGCCAGTCCACCCGTGATCCACCCACAATCCGATTCCCTGACAACCTCTGCTCTGGCAAGGCACAGGGATGACCAGAGGGCAGACACCTCAGAATGTGTCTCTTCACCACTGTGAAGATCACTCAACAATGCATATGTGAGGTGGGTACTTTGTTTCCCTTCTTTGTGCCTCAGTTTCCCTCTCTGAGAAGCTGAGGAAGAATAAACTCGCAGCTCCTTTTCAGCCCCAGGGCCCAGGAACCAGAGACATATGTGCTCTTGGACCCTGTACACAGGTTGTGTCTGGGCGTCTAGTAGCAGAACAGACCATGGTGAAGGCTGAACAGCAGCAGGAACTGTATACCTTTGGGTCCTGGTGGTCCCATGAGTCCTTTGTCACCTGAAAGGGAGACAGGTACCTTAGTGTAGAAAGCCCTGTAGGGATGGCCAAGAGGGGCCAGTGTCTGTCTCTGAAAACAGCTTCCCGCCCCATGCTGGTTTCATCTCCCTGCCTTGCACTTGGTGGCTTGTGGTCATGTCTGTCAGACCCTCTCTGAACCCTGAAGTCCCTAGACCTTCTTGAATGAGTGGTCTCTACAAAATGCTTTTTATTTCCTGCTCATCCCCTAGCTTACCTTTGACACCAGGAAGTCCCACTTCACCTCGGAGCCCTTGGGGACCCACAGAGCCTGCCCAACAGAGGAAGACATATAGTTATGTCCCATCCTTGGAAGGGACGGATACCCGTGTACACTTGAGCCTGGACACCCTGCAGGGAGAGCTGAAAACCAGGCAGCCCATAATACACATAGATGCATAGACACCTTGAAGCAGAAGTCAAGGACTGCTCCCCAAGGACTCCCTCGTCTCCCTATGCTCCTTTTGGCCCACACTGGTCCCTGCCAGTCACCAGCTCAGGCATTAGAATGCCCCAAGGATGCTGACAGAGACGCTGGCGGTAGCTCAGGCTGTCAGGGTAACAGGATGGGTTATTTGGCGCATATGGGAAAAGACAGAGGCAGGATGGGAGTTTCCTGTTGGTGAAGCTGCTAGAAGGTCTCGGATCAGACACCAGTCCCACAGTGATTTGGACAGGACCTACATAAGCTCAGCCAGAGGCTACACTGTGGACTTCCATCTTGTATGTCCAGGAAGCTTTCGTACAATCAGTTATTTTGCTTTCAAAATGTTTGGTTTTCCCTTTAACATCCCTTTCTTTACCACGGAAGCAGCATGTATTTTTACAAGCAGCACACTGACCTGGGGGGCCCTGGGGACCAGGAGGGCCACTGGGACCTGAGAAACAGGAGAGAGACAATCATCAGAAGGCCAAGTACTGGCTGGGACAACTGGCCCCATTGTGAAGGGCAAGTGAAGCTGAAGGGGTTCATTCTAAGGGCCAGACAGGTCCTCTCTAGGACAGAACACCAGGGAGTCCAGGCGTGACCCTTGTGGGGAAGCCATAGCTTGGCAGGGTCCACAGAGCTTTGCTTCTTCCTAGGACATTGTATCTAGATGAGAGGTGGAGAGGGGAGGCTGCCGGTGAGCGTCAAGCACACTGTGTGTGGAGTTGGGTCTGCGTCAAGGCAGAACTCACCTGGTTTCTCATTAGTGTCACATAATGTGTCACTGAACAGAAACAGCGATCTGTTTCACGCCTGGCTATAAGGCCAAAATTGTAGCCCAGTCTTGACAACCAGGACTCCTTTGTAGAAGAACACTTGTGGCCATTTTGTACAGATCTGGGGCTACCAACCTGCACTCTTGGGAAGCCCAGGACCTGCTTCTCTGAATGTGACCCCTTCATGAAAACTTGGCTTGATCTTCTTGACATACCTCTGAGACCTGCAGAACCTGGGACACCGGGAAGGCCCCGAGGACCTTGTTCTCCTGCAATCCCTAAGGAGAAACAGAAGAAACATGCCCTGGCCTTCATGTTTGGAAGGGAGGCTTCCCACTCTGCAATGGTCCAGTAACCATTTGGTGCCTCTCATGATAAGGCCATTCATGAGCAATGCCCTCCATGAACTTGGGCACCCAGACAGAGCTCAATAAATACACGAGAGGATCTGCAGTCCTCAGTGACTTGACCTGAGCAACTTTTTGAGGGGGAGGGGCAGCAAAAGATTCCCGGGGTCCTTCTCAGTTTCCTATAACATCAGTCTTATGGTTAAGGAGCGGAGTTCAAACCTCCCCAGCTCCCTGAAGCTCTAGGCTTCTGACTCAGCCATTCTGCCTTTTGTTTTGCTGAGTCTCAACCCAGTTTCACCCCACATTTGGCTGTGCTTCCCTCTCTGTGGCTCTTTGCTTTCCACCTTGACCTGGCTCTGCTCCTCACCCACTCTGGGAAGGTTACTTCTCTCTGGGTAAGCCCCCAATCACAGTCTGTGTCTTAGCCCTGGATCAGACCCTGGCAGCCTGGCCACACTTCCTCACTAGTGACTACAGGGTATAGCACAGACCTTCCCACTATCCTCTTCTGCAAGTGCCCAGACACCGGGAAGAGGATGGATGGATGCAGCTAATCCTCTTGGTGTAGGCATCACCTCTTACCTCTGTCTCCTTTCTCTCCAGACCCAGGAGGCCCAGGTTCACCACGAGGTCCTATGGGGCCTGCTACCCCTCTCTGGCCTATGGGTCCTTCCATGCCAGGATCGCCTAAAGGTGGGAATAGTCAACCTCACAGTTAGGGGCCTGCACCACAGCCCACAGACAGCCTCTCCTCAGCAGAACGATGGCCCAGAGCTTCTTCTAGGCCTCTGTTGTTTCTCTTCCTCTGCAGCCTTGCTCAACCCAGGACCAGAGTGACCCTGTGGGCACCTGACATCCTGCCCCTGTCCCAAATCTGCAAGTCCCTTCTCAGTTTACCGTCTTCGCGCTGGTTTTTGCCTTGATGCCGTGTGGCTTGCTGCCCTTGGCCACTCCTTCTGCCTCTTCAGCTTCCAGCCCCCTTTATCCATCTTTTGGGGTTTTGGCTTTGGTTGTCCCCTCTGCTCTGAACGTGTCTCTAGGTGTGTGCCTGTTGCTCCCTCACCATTTTTTTTTTTTGAGACAGGGTTTCTCTGTGTAGCCCTGGCTGTCCTGGAACTCACAACTCACTCTGTAGACCAGGCTGGCCTCGAACTCAGAAATCCGCCTGCCTCTGCCTCCCAAGTGCTGGGATTAAAGGTGTGCGCCACCACTGCCCGGCTCCCTCACCTTTTTCAAATTTCCTACTTAACTCTGTGTCTTTCTCTGTTGTAGCTACAGCTGTCTTCTAAAACAAGATCTATGGAATAAATGCTTAAGAAAAGAACAAGCAGGAAATGAACGATTCGAGAAGGGGGCTCTTACCAATGCTGCCTTTTTGTCCCTTTGGTCCTATCGGGCCAGGGTGGCCCAGGGGCCCAGGGATACCTGTGGATAGAAAAGATCTCAGTCTGTGCTTCCTCCTGAAGTTGGCAGCTAGGACTGAGTCTACCCAAGCCAACAGCACCAGAGATCACTGCAGGTTACACACCTGGGGTCCCAGGAAGGCCTCGGTCCCCTGTGGGGACAAAAGAAAAGGAGATGTCAGATGGAGAACCTGGCCTGGTCCCATGAGGAGCCACTAGCAAGATTCACATGGGGGCTCTCGGGAGCGGATGCATCCAGTTCCATTCAAATTGCTAAAACCACAAATACTTTTTTGTATCCTTAGGCCCTGTAAGCTGTCTGGGACGTAATTATAGTGAAAATTGGATGTTTTTCTGAAGTTCAAATGCATTCAGGAGTCCTGTACTTTACCTGACACATAGGCTGGGGACTCCAGAACCACCAAGCTCCCATTCTAGGCAGGGTCGGGAGGAGTGTGGGCTTGTAGGCCTGGGGAGGCGGACTTGGGTAGGGAGCCAGGGTGTGTGCTGAAGTTGGAGGTGTGTGGAGATAAACAGGAATGAAGGGCTGGCAAAGGAAGAACCAAGTTCCTGCCTGGGATCTCTCGGGGAGTGAGGTAGAACAGAGTAGAGAACAGAGGTGGACCTTTCTCCTGGAATGGTGCTTCTTAGGGAAGGCACCCCTGGGTGCAGAATCCCTTGGGGTGATAAAGACAGAAGTTTCCTGGGCCCATCCACATTCACTTAATCAGAGACTCTGGGAAGGGCCCAGGATCTTTGGGTAGTTCCTTCCACACCAGTTGTAAGACTCCCAGTGGAATTAGGGGAGAGGCAAGGGGCAATGGGATGGGGACCGCCTCTTCTAGCAGGCAGGACTATAGCTGGTTAAAGCCCCTCTCAGCCTGAGGGGTTTTCTGCTTTAACCCTCACCTTCCCGGTGTTTAAGGCGTCTTTGGACTCACCTTTGGGTCCTTGACTCCCCATGTCCCCTAAAACCAGAAAGACGACACTGTGAGACCGTGTGACAACCAAGAACCACTTTCACACTGTGTTTCACAGCTGTTTGGCACCATGTGAGCCACATATCAAGGTGAGGGGCCGGGTCCCTGCAGCCCTGCCAGACACACCCAAGCGCAGACCACTAGGCTTCTCCTGTGCGGTGCCTAGGCTTCTGATCCTGCTGTGAGGTCTGACTGGCTGCAGAGTCAACACGCAGCCTTCTGACAGACAGATAGGTCATATCCACACTCTCCCATCCACACAAAGGAAAAAGATTCCAATCCCAGGGGAGTGTGCCTCCCTTGCAGGAATGAGAACAGGGGAAGGGCGGGCCACTCCAATACCTTTTGGACCAGGATTTCCTCTGAGATTTCCTACAAGAAAAAGCAAATCTTGAGTCACACACACACACACACACACACACACACACACACACACACAGAGGATGGGTGGTGGGAAGAGGCAGAAGCTAGCTATTACAAATATAACTCCCGCTCCCTTGTTGTTACATTGATCTTGAACAATGAATCTCTCCTGGACTCAGTTTTCCCTCCAGTGAAATGGGATCCCAGCCCTGCTCCCTCTTGCCTCTTAGAGTGATGGAGGGATAGAATGGGAAGGGGGGAGAAGTAGTGTCCTGAGTGGTGTCCCCAGGACAGGCCTAAGGCCACCCAGGCCCAGTGTTCCGGCTTGCTCTCACCGTTCTCCTGCTCTGTCATCAGCTTGTTCCTTACAAACAGCCAGATCGCCTCCTGACCGTAGCTGTCCATAGCCTTGCCTAATCCAGGTCCCAGGCTGGGGGCCTCAGCCTGGAGGCGGTCCCTGCTGCTTCTGTCCGTCTTCACATCATGATACAGCACGCTGGTGTTTTCCAGCTCCTCCACGCGGGCCTTCAGCTTCCTTACCTCCTCCGCTGTGCGGGACACACGTGGACCATCAGTGAGGACTGAGTCTGGCACTTGCCCTGGGGCCCTGGTCTGGGGGGCTTCTTCACACCCCTGGTTAGTATTTCAGCAATACATATGCAGAGACAACCCTTGTGGGCAATAATGGCCAACATCCTGCTGAACCTTAAGTAATCCCACCCTGTCATCCCTGTCACCACTGGGAAGCTGGTTCTCCTTCCTCTGGGGGACAGATAGGTGGTAGAAACAAAGAGATTAAATACTCAGGCATAAAGACCACGGGGCAGTGTGGCCTTATTAAAGGCCACCAGTGCAGAGGCCTGGGGTGGAGCCAGGATTTAGACTCCTGGTGTTCTACATAGTGATCTCAAGACTTGGGCCAGGTGCCTCGAGGGGCTGTTTCCTATCTGTACTGGGTTTACTCCTGTAATCTCCTGTGGCTTCAACCCTCAGGACCACCTGTGGTTTCCCATCCCTAGGAAGGGGTAGAGGGGCTGGGGACTTTAGGCTTGGTGGCCTTGACACCTACCCAGTGCAATGAGGCCGAAGAGCAGGCCCAGCAACAGCAGCCAGGTGAGCAGCAGGCCCAGTAACCACTTCCACCAGCTGCAGCAGGAGCCGCAGGGGCACCAGGCAGGTGCAGCCCCCCAAGCTCCTCCGCCACCACCGGCGGCACTAGCGCCGCCACCACCAGCACCTCCGCCTTTGCCTCTGCCGCTGCCGCCACCTCGGTGGTCATAGCTATGGTTTTCTGTGGGAGAAACAGGAAGGTGAATTGAATTCAGGAGGCTCCTTCCCATCTCCCTTCAAAATTGGTGACTTTATGTGAGAAGGGTGAGGAGGAGGTGGGGATGGGGGGGGGGGCGAGGACGAGGACTTGAATTTTTGTGGGACTTTTCATGAACATAGGGTTACAGCTGGAGAGTAAGTCTGGAAACCCCAGGCTTGGGCTGTGTGGCCCTGGCACTTTACAAAATGAGCATTACAAAGATGACCTGCTTCATAAACCTGGTTATGAAGCGAAATCATCAGAGGACTCAGGCCACAGCACAGGGGTTAAAACATCTTGTTATGGGTGTCATACGCATCTGTCACAACGCCTTCATCTGATTAAGCCTAAACCTATACGCTCTAGTTGCCAGGCCTCACTGACAGCACCATGGAATCACAGTTAGTACCGTGAACCTAAAAACGCGTTTCAAAAGGTAAGGCTGGCAGTTCTCTTAGGGCAATGGGAACTCTGTGAACTTCTCTCCCAAGGCAAGGGAGGAGGTGAAGATGCTACAGGGGGCTGGAGCAGCATGGGACAGCACCATTTTTTTTTTTTAAATCATATAGAACATTTTATTGTTTTTGTTTTTTTGGGTTTTTTTTTTTATTTAATACATTTTTTTTTTTTTTTTTTTTAAGGTTTTTCAAGACAGGGTTTCTCTGTGTAGCCCTGGCTGTCCTGGAACTCACTCTGTAGACCAGGCTGGCCTCAAACTCAGAAATCCACCTGCCTCTGCCTCCCAAGGGCTGGGACAGCACCATCTTGAGCCTGTCCTCTTATGCCTACCCTAGTGGGAGACTCTGGGTCTCAGGGATCATACAGGCTGACAATTAGGAGTTGTGGAGCCTGTGAAACATCATCTTTGTGACTCTGTGGTTACCCTCGGCTTCAGCTGTCCACTGCCTTTCTATCCTTCTTCCTTTCAGGCCTTTAGGAGACCAGGTCTGAATAGCTCATGTGTGACACCATCTGCCCACTAACCCTGGCCAGCCCCTCAGATCCTTTCACAGCAGGGGAGCATTCCTACTCACCTGCTGAGGTGGCCTTGCTCTTTGTGGACACGGTATTTAGGTCTCCTAAAAGCACATACATAAGTTTGGAGCTGAACGTGAGGAGTGGAAGAACACACAAGAACATACATGTGTACCCATACACATCCACCCTCATACATGTGCACCCCCACACGTGCACCCCCACATGAACCCCCTTGCAGTGAACCCCACATGTGACCTCCCACATGTACACCCACACATGCACCCCTACAAACATGCACCCCACTGCACCCCCACATGCATGCATGCACACACATGCACATACAAACACACACACACACACACACACACACACACACACACACACACTCATCCCCACATTAAAACTGCAGCTTCTTCCCACCCAGCAAGTCTGAGGAGGGTTCTATGTTCCTCACACTCTTGGGTGCTGCCAGTTGACCCCCTCGTCGTGGAGTGTTATGGTCCCAGAAGACAAAGAAATGAGAGGCTGCCTTGTTGAAGCTGGGTGGGTGGGGTCAGTTTTGTCTTACCATTCACATCCGCCTTGAGGCACGTGTCTGCGGCATATGCAGCCTGCTTCTCTTTTTTCAGGGTGTCTTCTGAAAAAGAAGCTGTGCACAAAACTAGTGACAATCTGGTCTAGTCTCTCCCCACTCTCCCTGCCTGCTCATATCCCCTCGCTCCCTGGGAAGACCAAAGTTAGTCTGGTAGGAAGTTAGTCCAATTTTCCTGGGTTAATCTCCCTCACTGGGGGCTGTGGCTAGACTCCTGTTGCCCACAGACTCCCTGTGGGAGCTCCCAAGTTTTCCTGGCTTCTCTGTACTCAAGGCAGGTCCAGGCAGGTATTCTCCATCAAAATGAGATCCCTATGATTTGATGACTAAGTCCGTTCAAACCACCTTGTAAGAGTATTGGACTTCCCGAACCACTGAAGCCCATGCCACCCGCTCCACCTGCGCTCTGACTTACTTGAAGAGATGCTGGCGGGAGAGGCGGTGAAGACCTTCCCACTGTCCTTGGTCATGATCAAGAGCTCCATCTCCTTCTTAGCTGGTACGTTGTCTTTCTCCAGAATCAGGAACTTGCAGTCTTTATGTAGGAGGTCGTCACTCTGGACACCGGTGGTGCAGGCTGGAGAGGACAGAAGTGGATGAAGGGAGGGAAGGAGGCTCACCAGTGTGTATGGGGGTGCTCCTGGTCTCTTAGACAGTGATGCCATAAAACATCTTGCCGGCTAGGTCTGACCATCATGAGGTTAGACCAACATTAGCAGTGCTGAATGACTGGTCTATGGGGCTATCTCCCTACCTGTAGATGCAGGATCTTTCTTGATCTTGCAGAAGTCTCCTTCACCAGCCAGGCCCTTCTTAAACCAACCTAATAGACTTGTGCCACACCATCCAGGGCAAGCTTTTACTAAAGCTCCTCTCTCTCATACGTGGACCACATATCCACCCCAGTTCCTTGCTTGCTTAGGAATCAAGTCATCCTCTGGAACTGACTGGCGTACTGTGTCTTTCTCATCTGCGTGTCACCCTGGCATTGTCCTGCTCTCCCTGAGAGTCTGGTCCACATGCTACCCTGACACCTGGGAAACCAAACTGTCTGATACTCAACAATGGGTGCTCAGTAAAATTTTATTTTGATGGAGTAAATTTATGATTAGGAGGAGACCCACCAGGATCTAAGCACTGGAAGAAATAGCTCATTGCACGGGGGTGAACTCAAGTTGATAAAGATTCTATAGAAAGCAGTGAGGTGCTGGCAACCTCTCTGGGCTCCCTGCCTCTGATAAACTTATCTTGTAGGTTTATCGTGTAACAGGAGAAAGCCAGCAGTTCCCAGATAAGTGTGGTGCTGGAGTGTAAGGGAGAGTAGGCAGGTGTTAGGGTGGAGCTTCCTGCTCCTGGGAGGAACAGCAAGACAATGCCCATCTCTGCAGAAGCATCCATTGAGACCTTTGGGCTGAGTTGTGTGTGTGGGTCCCAGGCCACTCATGGGTTCTTGCCTCTCTTCCAGGATACCATGTGTTATATCAGGTACTTCTTTCTGCATGCCAACCTGGCCCTAGAAGCTGGTACTAGTACTCACTGGCAGAGGTGGACACGCCGGTGCTGGTGACAGTGGGTGGCTGGGGCACATTTTTCTTTACACTGTATGCTGCAAGAGAGAAAGCACCAATGAGCTGGCTAACCTGGGAACGTGGCTCGGGAGCTGTCTGATCAGCCCAGAGGAAGCAAATGAAACCAACTCCCCAGCAGCATGGGGCTTAATTTCCTATCTTTTCCTAGTTCTTAAGCCCGCTTCCTTCAGGAAGTCCTCTTTGACCTTACTCTTTACAAATTCACTTAACTCCTGTTGCTTTACAGGATTCTCTTATTGCTTCCTGTGGGTTAGGTGTTTTCTATTCCAAAAGGAGCAGGCAAGTTGGATGCAGGAGCTGATCACCACCACGCCCCTTCTCCTCCTCTAACCCCAGGTCTGCTCAGGGGCAATGGCCCCAGGTGGCACACTGTAAAAACAACCTTATTTGAGTATCAGGGGGCTGCAGAAAAGTGTGTGGTGAGTGCAAGAGACCACTGGCCTGGCCAGCTAGGCTGAGAGATATGTGGGAGCTAGAAGTTGCAGGGTGAAGGTGTTGGGTTCACAGGCCCCCTGTGTGTTTAACTCACATCAGAGATGGTGAGGGATAAAGGTTGGCCTCTCTAGGCTCTGAGGGAGGGCTGTTTTATTGGTGGAAAAAGGCCACTTGGTCCTTTTAACTGTTTGTTAAAAGGTATGTTGTAGGTTGTAGTGCCTAAGGGCCGTCAGTTCCCACCCAGTTCTAAGCTCCAAACTTGTACTACCAACCTGTGGAAGTGGTGGCTGTGCCATGGGAGACGCCAGAAGAGCTGGGGGCCAGGTTGTTCTGCATGCCAAACACTGTGAGAGAGACAGAGAGGAGGTAAGGATGTTCTCTGGGTACTGCAAGCCTCCTGGAGACCCCCAGATCATTTCTGTGAAAACTTTTTGCCAGTGGCAGACTGTAAAACTTTCCTGGTTTTCATTGCTCTTAGTAACGTGGTCATCTCCCACCCAGAGTAAACATTATTAGTGACTGTCTCAGAGAAAGAGCCATGTATTTTCATAGCAGTGGTTCCCGTAGGGTCTGCCAAATATTAGCCTCCCTCAAAATCCTAAAGCATCCCATCCTGGTGGCTCTTCCTTTCAACTCCACAGCTTGTGGATGTCCACTATGGCTAGTCGGTACACAGTGTGAGAACTCAAAACAGACACACTGGCTGAGAAGCATCAACATGGCGGGTCTCTCTCTACCTTTCCTTTCAACTCTTCTGACTCAAGCATGTAACGCCCCCCCCCAATCTCCCACCCACTTTTTAGACAGCGTGTATTCGTCACACCATATGCTTCGGGAAAGCACCAGTGAGCTGGCTAACCTGGGAACGTGGCTCGGTAGCTGCTCCACTAACATTTATTTAAAGTGGTTTATTTGAAGACCCCTCCCCTTGAGACAGCATATCTCTATACAGCCCTGGAACTCACTGTGTACATCAGTATGGTCTTGAACTCAAATATTTACCTGCCTCTCCTCTGGGGTTCTGGGATTAAAAGCATGCATCACCACACCCTGCTAAATCCTTGCTCCAGTTGACTCCACAGCTTGTGGTTGTCCACTTAACTACTTAACTAGGAACTCTCAGTGGGAATCACTGGGATTCTCAGTGAGGGACTGTCTAGCTTGAGTCGGTGGACATGTCTGAGGGTGGACATGTCTTGATTGCCTTAACTGATGTGGCTCTCAGTGCCTACAGACAGATGCTCCAGTTTCTGGTAAGCCAGTGCCCTCTACTGCCCCCTACAGGCATTTCACAGTAAGGGTGAGCAAATATACATGCAAGCAAAACATTCATCCACAGGAAATAAACGCAAATAAATTCTTTTCAACATAGCATAAGGGGACAACCAAGGTGACAAGGTGTTAGGCTCTGACCTGAGGAGCAGCTGCTGAGTCCGGGGTGCAGTGTGGGAGAGCAGGACGCCATGTTATTTGGCACTCCAAAGACTGCAGTGGGAAAGAGAAAAAGTAGGTGACAGTAAGGCTCAGGGCAAGGCGAAAGCCCAGGCTCTGTGGGAGTGTCAGAAAAAAATGTGGGATCTGGTTCATGTGTCTTGTTACACTTTTGTTGTTAGAAGAAAAAAAAAACCCTTAATATTCAGTTTTCTCTCTTTGATGCAGAGAACCGGACATTAGTCTGTGGTACCTTAGGTCCTAGCCAAAGATGATTTTGGATGGCCAGACCAGGGGTAGATAAGTGGATCCGGTTAATGGCTCTCTTCTTAGTGGCTCCATTTTATAGAGCGGGGTCTTAGAAAATTAATTGAGTTGTTCAAGATTTCCACAATCAATTCACACTCATTAATACATGGTTTTCTGATCTTTTTTTTTTTTTTTTCATTATATTTCTCCTGATAGATGATCTCATCTGGAATGTCCATTCTATAAAAAATACCTGATAGAATCTAGTTGATTAAGTTGAAATGAATGGGCTTTGGCCATTAGGCCAGGAAAAACCCTCCCAGGAGGCTGTGGGGATGGCACAGAAGAAGGGAGATCTCCAATGGCAGAATAGAGCCTCAGCTGTCCCCATCTGGGTGTGACGAGCTGTCTGCAGTCACACCTACCTGATCCTGCTGAGTAGGCGTTGGTGTTGAGGAGGGATGTGCTCTGGGTTGTTATGTTGTTGTGATAGGTCCCCATGGAGGACCCTGCAGGCAAGGTGGAGGACCACATGTGCGGGGGAAAGTTGTCGTCCAGGATTGTCGAGTCATAGGTTCCTGACACTGGGAACAGAAACACACAGAGACTTCACTGGGAGAGATTTGAACTCTTTCCTGCTGGGGCTTCCCAGCACTTTAGCACCATGGGTCCCAAATCTCAGTTCAGGACAGCCTGAGGCACCAAGTCATTCTACTTTTGACTGAACAGGATTTGATCTCTTAGATCACAAAATTCTTGCCAGTTCTTGGTGACATGTGACATTAGTTTTGCTTTAGTGTCTACTCATTATGTCTTCTAAGCTTCTTTTTTCTATATCTTGGTGGCCTGTCTCTGCCAATGGGGACAACTCCTTTACTGCCCTGCCATTTTCAAAGTTACCAAGGGGTAGTTCACTCAGGAGCTACTTTTAGTCATCTTTAGCAAGTGTGGGGTATGGTACCTGACAAAGGAATGTCCAGGTATAATAACTCCTTGATCACCGTAATCTTCTGGCTTAGACACGCATTAAAGCATCTTGGTGCGTAAACCAGACCCAAAGGCAGTCTGTCTCTGACAGAGCTTTTCACAGATCTTCAAATATGATGCCATTACATGGGATAAAGGGCATACATTATCTTCAAATATTCTGCCTATTACATGGGATAAGGGGCTGGCCAGACTGTTACTAACATGCTTGGAGGCTTGGCTTTATAGGGAAGTCACACAAGGAAGGTCACAGTATCAAGACTTTCCCAGAAACAGTAGGAAATTGCCATGCACAGAAGGGTCAAGTATTTCCTCATCTCTGTCCATGGCTCTGCTAATTTCTCTTTCTGTCATCCAAAGAAGTATTTCTCTCATGGAAGACACACACTCCATAAGGGTGCTGAGAAGTCCTCATCCTGTGACCCTAGCCTCTTGGAATCCTGTTCAACTTCCCAGTGACCTTCCTGTCCTCCATGGCATCGACTGTGCCCTTCTTGTTCAGAGCCTTTTCTCAAGGCTTGACACACAGTAGGCACAGGATAAATGCTTCATTCCCGACGATGAAAACACTACAAATCTCCTCTCAGTCTTCTTTGGGGGAACCTGACCAACATCTAGCACTCTCAGAACCTGCTGGTGGGGGGTGCGATCTCAAGTATTTAGAGTCAGGTACCACATCCCCAGAAGACAGCCAACCGGGTGAATGAGAAAGCCCTGCCAGAACTTCATGGTGTGGAAGAGCAGGTGCTCAGTACTTTTCCAATTCTGGCAAAGCTGAACGGTCTTCAGGCCACACCTGCCACACTGTCCCCATGACACCCATAGCAGACTGGAGTGGCCAAGCTTACCTGAGTGGGAACTCGCTGTCACCGTTTTGGTCTCCACCGTGCCTTTCTTGGGGATGGGGAGTGTGTTGGAAGTGTTCCTGGTGGGACTTGCACTTGCGGATCGGCTCCCCTTAAGCAAACGTTTCACCTCATCCAGCTCTGTCCCTGCAGAGAACCCCAGACTTTCCCATCAGGCCCAGGACCCCTTCCTAAGGCCAAAAATCAGGGAATGGGTATTGATGGCCCTCTGATATGAGAGAGGCTACCATCGGCCTCATACACAGGGATGCTGTTCATTAGCTTTATAATTTTAAATTTTGCCGATTTGTAACTGTTATAAACCTGACCATTTGTAACCTTAACAGAGTCATAAATACAGGCGCTCCGAGTCCTTGGAAGATATTTTCTGATTCGACCTCATTAGGCACCACAGAGGTGACTGTGCCCGGAAGACACTGCTGTCCGTCTGGTTTGGGGCTGTTAGAGAGCTAGGCTCTTTAAGAAACCAGCTTGTCTTTCTCCTGACTGGTGCTGTGGACGATCAGGTGTGGTGCCGTGGATGATCAGGTATGCCTGCCAGTGCCAGGGGGACTTGAGGTTTATGACCCCTAAACATCACACCGTGTCTGCATTCATAGCTGCTTTAGTTTCAGGTCCATCCTGATGGTTCTATTTGTAACAAGGTGAGCTAGTAGAAGAGGTCCTTGTGTCCCTTCAGAGTGGCCAACAGGAAGGAAGGGGTATCAGGCCAGGACAATGAGCAGGAGACACGCAGATAGACAGACAGCAGGTGCTGGGAAGTGCCCTGCCTCTCTCCCTAGAAAGTTCCATCCATTGGGATCAACATTTCTAAGCCTGGAAGGACTCTGGTGAGAAAGGGTTAGACACAGGGTCAGATCTTATGACCAGGTGTCAAGCTCTGGGGCCAGCCTCGCTCGGGGTCCTAGGTCCACATACCAGCTCCTTCTTCTATGCCTGTCCTCGGATCTCACCCTAAAAGTCAGGATCATTTCAGAATGTTGCCAAGGAGCCTCTAACAAGGACAAGAGAGATCTAAAATATCCAGTGTGCTGAGACTGGTGAATTGCTGACCTTGGAGATGAAGTTAAGACCCACATTTTTGACTCCCAAAGCTTCCCTCATCTGGACCCTCCCTTTGGGCCTCCATAGAGAACTGCCTGGGAGGTCTCTAGCTAGGTCTCCATACTTTCCAACCCTAACCCTGACCCACCGTTCAGTTTCTCCTCAGTCAACCCTAGCACAGGAAGACTTCTCTGGCCCTTGCTTCTGTCTCCATCTCCCTGGGCTGTGCTCCCTTTCACACTGAGCCATGGGTGTTGAGTGGTTTCCCATTTCCCCTTTAGACTCTGAACTACTAATCAGAGACCATGGCTTACTCAGCAACCTGGCTCCAGACCCTTGCTCAGGGGCCCACATCCAAGAAGCCCTCAAGGATGTTTGATGACTGAGTACATGTGGGTAAATACAGAGAGAGAGAGAGAGAGAGAGAGAGAGAGAGAGAGAGAGAGAGAGAAGAAGAAGAAGAAGAAGAAGAAGAAGAAGAAGAAGAAGAAGAAGAAGTAGAAGAAGAAGAAGAAGAAGAAGAAGAAGAAGAAGAAGAAGAAGAAGAAGAAGAAGAAGAAGAAGAAGAAGAAGTAGAAGGAGGAGGAGGAGGAGGAAGAGGAGGAAGAGGAGGAAGAGGAGGAAGAGGAGGAAGAGGAAGGGAGAGAGGGAGAGACACAGAGAGACAGACACACACACACAGAGAGAGAGAGAGAGAGAGAGAGAGAGAGAGAGCGAGAGAGAGAGAGAGAGAGCAAGCACAGAATAGCCTCTAACTCCTCAGTACTGTGCTGCACCTGTATCTGATTTACTCTGTTTCCTAGACACTCTCATGGTGGTAGGACAGTAACCACTTACATCTGGTGGATGGCGATGCACTCTGCAGCCGAACTCGGATTTCACTCTCTGTACAAGGGGAGAGAAGAGATAGGGGCACTATGGATGAAGGCATCTACATCACTGCCCTGGAGGTCTGAGCACAGGATGACTCACTGGGCTACTTTGTGATTTCTCAGTTCTTCACCAGGAGACCTGGGTGTTGCTACAAAGGGGATGTCCCTTCCCCTCTCCACTTGCCAACTGTACACTCCTGGGCACCTAAGACTTAATGAGAGCCTAGGTGGAGCAAGGAGGACCCGAGACACTTTATCACCACCCTCTTCACACCACTCTCTCCACAGTTGTCAGCACGCGGCGTCTTTCTGCCTCC
Source organism: Arvicanthis niloticus (assembly GCF_011762505.2). NCBI lineage: Eukaryota > Metazoa > Chordata > Mammalia > Rodentia > Muridae > Arvicanthis > Arvicanthis niloticus. The sequence continues at coordinate 154,066,930 of NC_047658.1, forward strand.
CAGCTCACTTATGGTACAGGCAAGAGGATCTAAACCCTCCAACATCTAGTCAGTCATCAGAACAGGAAGTCCGCAAGCGAGCAGCTTAACAGTGTTAGCTTCTGCTAGAGTGGGCGTCTTAACAATCATCCTAAAGCTGTGGGTGCCTGGTGTAGACCGAACTTAAGCTCCTGATGACAGCGAGACACGGTGGGAGCAGAACCTGGCCACAGCGAACACACTGAGCCTGCAAAGGACTCTGCCTTCAGCACAGCCTGATACGGGTCCCTGTGCTCACTCTGGCCTCTGCTGGGGTGGCTTCTCCTAGAGCCTCTCTCTCTTCTATCATTTCTAGATGATGACTTTACGAAATTATCCCTTGCAATAATTTGAAAAAGAGGGTCTCTTGCTTATCTTGCCGTATAACGGCGATCAAAGCACATCTTGGGGGGAGGGTAGCTGTGAAGGCAGATGTGACATCTGTATTGCCCAGACTGTCACTGGAGCCCATGAGGTCATCATCAGATACCCCCTTCCCATGCTCTTGGAGTTGGCCAAGACTCTGTCAGTACTTGAAGCTCCTCAGGGGGGATGTTACGTGTTACTTATTCCTCTGAGCTCAGCTTCCTGGCTCCAGGCTGGCACATAGTAGCTGCTCGGAGTGAGTTGGACTGAATTCAGTGGGGTACTTACCTCGTGTTTGGCTTCGTCCTCTGGTTGAAGAAGAGGCTGATAAAGAGAAAAATATGGCCTTAGGCATATTTCTGGCATGCTGAATATTTTTGACACTTGGAGATATTTTCAAAGTGTCTAAATCTAGGCTGAGGTGGGGGTGGGGTTGGAGGAGGTTCTATGTAGCAGATGCTGAAGAAATGTTTCCCAGATGTTGAAGGGTAAATAATGATTTTGCAACATCTCAATGCAATTTAGCTGAGCAAATGTTGAGTTAGCTAATGCTTAGGGCACTGTGTCTGAGATAGAGGTGTGTGTATGCGTGTGCATGCATTCATACCTGAGTGTGTGTGTGTGTGTGTGTGTGTGTGTGTGTGTATTTCTGTGTGATGCATTGAGGCCAACTGAAAACATTGTCAAATGGACCCAAAGCCTGCTAAATCTTTTATTTGTTTAGTAAGGCCTGCTTTGGTTTTCCCAAGGTAAACAAATATAGAAAATTATAATCATTATGTAACCCCAATTCATCTGTACGTTGAGATCCTACGAATACAGACCAAAGACTTAAGGCCAAGTGAAGACACAGCTTAGGATGGCCCAGGTGACTGACGTGGCCCCTGGAAGGGAGTTCTGGAGGAGGAGCAGGGGTGTCTTCATTGGTTCACTGAGCCTGCTGCTCCTCCTTGGTAGCAGGCCTCTGTGAAGCCCATGGATAGAAGGATCCCTACAGTTACTGCTTGGCCTTGGGGGCTTGTGTGTCCTAGCATGAACCCTGTATAAACAGCTTACCATTTTAATGCTGTCATAAGCATTACCATTGTTGGCGACAGCAAGCTAATATGACTGGCAGTCACCCTCAGCCATGCTTCAGAGTGGAGGGAAAAGCAAATCAGCAGGAGCCAAACTCTTTAGAAGCAGCCATTTGGTTCATGGTATCCCTGCCCTGCATCCCTCTGTTCAGGCGTGTGTGTGTGTGTGTGTGTGTGTGTGTGTGTTTGCGCACACGCGTGCAAACCATTAAAACATTCTGCTGGAACATAAGGAGAGGGCTTACCGAGTTCCTTTCGTGGATACTCAGGGGACGAGTTGCCACTGGAGCTCCCTGGAGAGAAGATGGACCGCTTAGTACAAATGGCTACTTACCTCCGTGAGACTTCCTAGCGGGTAGGGGTCCCAGCTACAGCAGTGTGAGCCGCCATAGCTGGAAGTGATTCAGGAGATTTCCCTTAGCAGAATTCACCCAAGCAGGGCGAATTCCTCCTGAGTTTCCTGTTTCAACTGTGGACATCAACATGAGCCCAATCTGCATTTGAAACCCTAGGGATGGCTGTTTCCAGATTTTCCTCCCATTTCATCAGTGGCAAAGCCTGCTAACTCTGTCTCTTTTACCCATCCGAGCCCTCTTTTCTCCACTGAGTCCCAGCTCAGATTTTTCTCTTCTCCACTATTGAGGATTTCCTTTTAACTTGTCACCTATGCATAGTGACAAGCTTTCTGGGGCTCAAATATGACCCACTGTTTGACTCAAAAACCTCTGTGTCTTCTTATGTGGAAACTAAAGTCTAAACCTAGCACAGAATCTGGGCCTCCAAATCCTGTTTTAGCCCTGGACTGTCCTGTACGCCATGGCTTCCCCATCCTGAACTGTCCTGTCCTTCTGTCTGTGACTGTCACTAGGAGGCCAATCACCACCTCCATAGCCGTTCTGTAGACCATATCCTTGAAGACGAGATCCATAAGGCATTTAGTACAGTGTAAAACATGATAACATGTCAGTGGAGAAGTGAATAAGTGCGAAAAAATGAATGAGGGATGAATGAATGAATGAATGAATCTTCCAATAGTGTGGGTGCAAGATGGGGGAGGGGGGTCAGACACCCGAGAAACCAAGAAGCCAACATATGCAGAATGAGTGAAGTTACACCAGGAAGAGATCAGATACCTTCATAAGTTCCATGGCGAGTCATGTGAGTTTTCCTTTCGAAGGTAGAACCAGGAGAGTTGGGCAGGGTAGAGGCCGGAGAGTGAGCTCTCCGGTAACTGGAGGTGGAAGCATTGCCTCGGATGCTTCCGCCTGCAAGTGGGAAAGAGTGTAAATCCTTGGGGCACCGCTTCACCAGAGATGATCCCACTACATCGAAACACAGTGGCCTTAACTAAATAACCCCCTGGATGCTAAGGGGGAGCTCTGGGAGAGGGGTAGTGGACTTCAGGGGACACTGTGAAAGGAATGGAAGGCAGGATGGCTGTTACCACTTTTGGGAGCAGACACTGAGAGGTAGGACATCCTCACACACACAGGGTGCATAGAAGTGGTAAGTGTGCTATAGAGTTGACTTGATGCTGGGCCACTGACCCCTGCTCAGAGGGACTGGACTCTAACTCGCTGGGTGGGCCCATCTGAATTCTGTTTTTATTTTCTCTCCCACATCTTAGTGGCTTCCAGGGCTGCTGTTGCTGTGCGCGTGCATGCTTTTGTCATACTTTCTTTCTTTTGCTTTCTCATGAAAGATCGCCTCTCAGGGAACAATAGGCTCATGTTGGACGCTCGCCCAGCGGAATACAGTAGCACAGGACAAATGTCATCAGAGTCCCTCAGCAGAGTGACTCAGCCTTCACTCTCCACGCTGCAGGTAATCTGACTGTAAGCACAGCCTTTCCTAAGAGGTGTGGCTTAAGTAGAGGGGCTGGGTTTCTTGAATGTTACCTGTCCTGGACACCTAATGAAAACTGAACCCATTTTATGTAGGTGTCTAATGAAGATGATTTGAGCGTCAGCCCTACCTTCCCTTGTTTTCTGGGTAACTCTTAGGGGGTGTGGAGTGAGTGGCAGACAGGGTAATGGTCCCGCTCATGCGCTGACTGCAGACGGTGGGTTTTCACTGTTTCTCACCTCTGTCCATCACCCTGCCCCTCAGACCAATAGGCACCTACTTGAGTTGATGTAGCCGCTGCTGCCATGCGTCAGGCTTTGCTTCTCTAGCCGACTTCCTCCACCCAGAGAGCCAGTCTTAGCATATCCATTGCTGGTGCTCCCTTCTGCAAAAGTAGGTGACAGCCTCAAGGTGGAGCCAGGTCAGAGGGGCTTCTCATCCTCTGCTCAGTGAGAGCCTAACCTCCTTCTCACAAGGATCCTGATAGCTGGGGTCTCTCTCCTACCATACTCCAAATTCCAAGCTTCTCCCCCTCCCCTCCCCATTTACTTGCAGTACTGATGTCTGGAGTGAATATCCTGCTAAAGTGAATGAGAACTTTCTGGAAAGCTATTTGGTAGGAAAATTAACCATGGCAGCTGGATGATGCTGAGCTCTTCTATCTCAGATGAAGTTTGGGTTTGCCTCTTGAAAATGCCCAATCAGGACCTAGATCTGAACAACAACCACTAGAAATGCTGGAACCAGAGGTGGCTCTGGGCTCCTCTTTTTTTTTTTTTTTAAGATTTATTTATTTATTTTATATGCATACACTGTAGCTGTCTTCAGACACACCAGAAGAGAGCATCAGATCCCATTACAGATGGTTGTGAGCCACCATGTGGTTGCTGGGAATTAAACTCAAGGCCTCAGGAAGAGCAGTCAGTGCTCTTAACCACTCAGCCATCTCTCCAGCCCCTGATATTTTTAAAAGAAGTTTTGAAGACAAATGACTACATGCTCATGTCACTGGTTTTTTTTGTTTGTTTGTTGGCATTTTTATATTCTTATTTCTTTTTAAGACAGTGTCTCATTGTGTAGCCCTAGCTGGCCTAGAACTCCAATATGTAAACAAAACTGGCCTTGAATTCACAAAGACCCGCCTGTCTTTGCCTGTTAGGCACTGGGGCTTTAACCGTGGACCACACAGTGCAAGCTGGTAGCTAGTTGTGTATAAGTCAACATCAGAATAGCTGCTAGCAAAAGAACATATTCCAGAGAGTTCAGATTTTCTCAGTGGGTAAGCAAACCCTCATGTTCAAGATCACAGATTAGGGCCTTCACATGGGACCTACTAACGCAGAGCCACTTACTTGGTGGTAAGGATGTGAGTCTTGTTGTTACTGTTTCCGTGACAACTGGAAAAGACAAAGGGAAGAGGAGACGCTGTGGGATGTGCTGGCATTGCTGGGGTTTGGCAGGACCTGGTGTCTGCCAGGGTTAAGCATTAGGCTCAACAAAGGTTTAGGAAAGCTGTGTCTTATGATGAAGCGTCTGAAAACATGAACAGCGACAACGAGGCTCAATGTATGTAGAATATAAAATTTCTTCTTGGTGCCAAAGCAAGTTATCCATTGATTGGAAGAATGAGTTGTCTTGGCACCAGGCCTAGCTTTGAGTTTGAAAGAGGGCCAGCCTCCCTTTTCACATACTATCTCTGCTCTGTTCCTTCCCAAAGACACTGAGGCCAGCTGGAGCCAAGACCTGGCGGATCTCACTCTGTATGTCCAGATGAAGTTGGAGGTGTCTCTAGGGTGCCATGATTCATTCTGCAACCCTCAAGGGCACTCATGGGTGTGGACAGGAAGGGCAGCCTGAGTAGATCACTTTTGAGGTCAGTGAAATGAGCCATGCATGTATCCCAGGGGCAGATCTTCAGGAGTGTCCCCTTGCATCACACTCGTTGAAGTTTCTCTAGTGTCAACTGGTGGTAAGTATACAGCTTTGTGTGTCTGAGGGAACACCATTCAGAAGCAGGACCTCATTCCTCTGGAGTCATTTCCCTGAAGTAACATGAGGTTGGAATGGATTACCAAAGCCATACCAGGGCCAACTTTTGTCTGACTGTGGCCATCAATACTACCTCTCTCATATTTGGGGCCTCATCTGGCTGTGGCCACTCTGTGTGTGGGCATGCATGTATCACAACATGCATGGGCAAATCAAAGAACTATTTGTAAGAGTCAGTTTTTTCCTTCTACCGCATGGGGCCTGGATATCAAATGTAGCCAGCAGGTTAGCGCCTTTACATGCTGGGCCATCTCACTGGCCCTCACAGGAGATTTTTTTCCTTGTATATGTGCACATGTGTACAGGTGTGTTAGTGTGGAGTGCATGCACACATGCATGTGGGAGGAGGGATGGAAGGAGATGGTTCAGGCCACTGTGCTGCATGAAGCCAGAGGTTGGCACCTGCTCCAGCCATGCTGTCCATCTATCCCTGTTCTTCACAAGACATGCTTCCAGCCGGTTCTCTCTTGCCCCAGACCACGGGACTATGACCACAGTGGAAACGGCAGTCAAGACATATAAGGAGATGGTTCTTCACAGGAGGGTGGCAGCTCCATTTGAATAATGGCCTTTGAGCTCCCAATAACCTCTCATTGTACAGGCCTCTGGGGATTTTTTTTTTTTTTTGACACATAAAAATAACTTATTTTCCAAGTCTGTGGAGCCAGAGTTTTTTGCTATTATTGGAAATAAGTGGAAAAGTTTCCTAATTTAGAGTTGCTGGAGAGACAGCTTAAACACCCCTCAATTTATCACTTGGACAGTTCCACGAAGTAAGTGTATCTGCTTTCCAGTTTTAGTGTACATTTGGATGGCGAGACCAGTTCATGTCAGTCCCATATTATAAGGCATAAGATATTATACTTTTAGATTTCTATTGTCCTATATCCCTAGGGAGAGAAAGAGCTACATAAGCCACAGAGAATTAGGCAGTCATTAAACCACGGAAGATTAGGCATATATTAAAATTCTGCTTATAATAACCCTAAATAGGAAAAAAATTCTTTTCTCTTTCTCCTCTCATCTCTCCTTCCCTCCTCCCCCACTCCTTCCTCCTTTCCGGTATTTATTTCTCTTTCATTTTCCGTGGTATGGAGAATTGCGCCCTGAGCCTAGGCAGGGGTGAGCTAGGCAGGGGTGAGCTAGGCAGGGGTGCGCTAGGCAGGTGGTCCTCCATTGAGCCACACCCCAAGGCCCAGAAATGGAAGCAAGATGCAGAACCCATTTGATTATATGTGTGTGAAAGTAAAGACTGAGAGGAGCGCTCCTGGGAGAGGGGACGGAGTCACAGCAGCAGTGGTGGACTTAGGATGAAGGACACCGTTTTCAGATGAGCTGAAACGGTTCCAAGTAAAAGAAATCTGGATGCTCTTACTTCTCTCAGTGACTTCAGCACCGTCTCGCTTGCTTTTCTTGGTCACATCCATCCCATAGCCACCTGCAGGAACAGAAGCCATTGCTTTTAGCAAGTCTAGCTCCCACCTGACACAGAAACACATGTGCGCGCACACACAGACACAGACACACACACACACAGACACACACACAGACACACACACACACTGACTCCCATAGCCACCTGCAGGAACAGAAGCCAATTGCTTTTAGCATATCTAGCCCCCACCTGACACAGACACACAGACATAGACACACACACACACACACACACACACACACACACACACACACACACACAGAGAGAGAGAGAGAGAGAGAGAGAGAGAGAGAGAGAGAGTCAGAGAGAGTCAAGCTAATCAAAACCCTGTTTCCTAGCATTCAAAGGCTAACTCTCCAGCATATCGTCTTGTACAGGCACCAGCCCCTACTCTGACCATTGATTGTAACAGACAAAACCCAACAGTTCCCTTTTATAGTCTACCCCTTGTAGAATCTAGTGGGACGGCCTGCCCTCTGCTGAACGTCCAAAGGCTTCAGCAGCCCAGGTACCCTGCCCTCTGTCTAACTGACATCTATGCTTTGTCAGGGTGATGAGCGACTGAAGGGTTGTGAGGCAGTGGGGTTCTGCCGAGTGCATTTTCATGTGCCTTGCACTGTTCTATGTTCTAGGACTGGGAGACGGCTCTGTGGGTTAAATGCTAGGGAGACAAACACAGTCACTCAGAACCCTCATAAAACCCAGGCGGGTGTGGCAGCTGCTTGTAATTCCAGTATTTGAGAGGCATGGGCAGAGGACAGGGGCTTCCCAGGACAAGATGGCTCGTTAGCAAGTCCTAGGTTCATAAATATATTAGAGAGTTGTGGAGGAAGACACCTGTTGTCAACTTTGGGCTACCACAGGCACTTGCATGTACACACACACACACACACACACACACACACACACACACATTGGGAGCTGACTTTTAGCAGAAAGCAGCTATCAGCTTTGCAGCCATCTTGAGCCATATACCCTGACATGAGACTTGGATTACAATAGCCTACAACAGCTGAGCACACTCTGATAACATCTTGCTTTAGATACCCAGGACTTTCCTTGGGTGTGTGAGATTAAAGGTGTGTGACTTAAAGGTGTGACTTAGAGATCAGATTTAGAGACAAGACCTCAGGGCATGACTTAAAGGCGTGACCAAAAGGCATGGCTTAGAAGTGAGACATATGCCGGGCGGTGGTGGCGCATGCCTTTAATCCCAGCACTTGGGAGGAGAGGCAGGCGGATTTCTGAGTTCGAGGCCAGCCTGGTCTACAAAGTGAGTTCCAGGACAGCCAGGGCTACACAGAGAAACCCTGTCTCAAAAAACCAAAAAAAAAAAAAAAAAAAAAAAAAGAAAAAGAAAAAAAAAAAAGAAAGAAAGAAAGAAGTGAGACATATAAAGGCGAGAGGCAGACAGAAGAGAGATCAGAGAATCAGACACTTTAGAGAGTACAACAGAGAACAATTTGGAGTAACAGAGATTCAGACACTAGGAGTAGGAGTAGGCATTAGACACTTGGAAGAGAACAAGAGGAGTACAACTAGGAACGAGATTGAGTACAATTAGGAACTAGAAGGAGTACAACTAGGAACTAGGAACTAGGAACTCAAGACTTAGGACTTGGACTAGGAAGAGAGACTGAAGAATAAACAGGATTGAATCACACTCTGTCTGGTCTCCATTCTTCGAGTCCGTCCTCACTCTCTCTCTTGCTGAACCCTGACCCGCAGACCGGAGCGGCAGCTTGGGCCGAGAAACAGTGGCCGCCAAGCGTGGAGTGGAGAGGCCCGCAACATTTTTGGCCGCCCAAAGTGGGGCAGCTCGGGCCTCAACATTTTTGGCTCCCGAACAGGGACCAGTGCGGCTCCCCAACATTTTTGGCCGCCCAAACGTGGGCTAGTGCGGGTCCCAACACACACACACACACACACACACACACACACACACACACACACACACGTACGCACAAGCATCCTGTGTTCTAGGTGGACCTCTGAATATGTGACCTCCAAGCTGTACCAGAGTTTGAATGTGAGAACAGTGCTTGCTGGATAAAATTCACACGCATACTTGCCTAGATCGTTACAGTTCTTAAAGTATGCAGTGTACTCCTCATAACAAACTAGTCCCAGAGATTTACAAACAGACACAAGCAGGACAATGCAAACCAACAGCCATATTCTTATTCTACTGTGGAAGGAAACGGCCCTTGGCTGCTGTGTTCCTAAGCTCAGGTGGAACAGGCAGGGATGACAAGGGGTGGTGGTAAACTGGGCTGAAGGCTCACAGGAAGGATTCCCCAGCTGGGCTTTTCTTGCCAGGGTGCTCAGTACCAGCTTGTGGGAGGACTCACTCACCACTTTTCCCCATGGTGCTTTCCTCCTGCTCCTGCTGTCATCCCCAGTTTTATCTTTGGTGCATTGCTGTCTGCATTGTAGACACTGGAGCCATCTCTGCCCCTTGCTGAACTCTCCCCTACACTCTGCACCTGCCTTATGGCTTCCGGTTCTCTTTCTGCTCTGGCACAGGGGTTATTGGACCCAACAACATGGCTTTTGTCATTTTATAAAAGTTTGTGGATTATTTTGTCTACCTGTGTATCTGTGCACTGCGTGCATGCCTGGTGCCTGTGGAGGCCAGAAGAGGGCATAGGATCCTCTGAGATGGGGGTGACAGAGGGTTGTGAGCTGAATTGTGGGTGCTGGGAATCAAACCTGGGCCCTCTGGAAGAGCAACCAGTCCCTAAAAACTGATGAACTGTCTTTCCAATCCCAAGATAAGGTTTTGGTTTGTTTATTTGTTTGTAGGGTGTGTGTGTGTGTGTGTGTGTGTGTGTGTGTGTGTATGTGTGCATGCATGCATGTGTGTGCATGTGTGTGTGTGTGCATCGAGGAGGAACCATAAAGTTATTTTAATTTCTTTTAAACTCAGAATGGAAATAAATGTGGTCTGCTCTGGCTTATATTTTTCTTAGGAGGCCTTTTGTTTTGTTTGTAATAAAGAAAGGGACCCACAAAGGCAAACATGTCTCAGACTCATCTATGCAAGTCATAGTGTAGCCTGAGGTGATTTCCTTGTTGAGACTGTGACAAAATAAGAGCAGCTCAGAGACTTGGTGGAATTAGCCAATGCTGGCAAGAGTTAGCTTCAGGGCCTGGCTGACTGTGCCAACTCCTTGTTCATTGGTATCTCTTAAACCTAGCTCCAGACAAGGAATGTGGCATCATGGAAAAAAATGTTCTCTGCATCCGAGGCCACAGAAAGTCTTTACAGGCATGCTTCCTGGAGCTAAGAGGGACAGCTTCATAAACAGCCTAATAAGGGAGTCTAGCCTCCTTAAAGGCAAGAGCTGGCTGGTGACCACACGGGAAGTCTGGCAGTAGCCTATAGGACGGTGCATTCCAGTCTGTGAGCATGTGTGTCCTCTTTGAGATCCTTAGTTTAAGAATTAATAGTCTCAGTCAATAGTCTGCAGTTTTCTTCTGGGTTGGTAACACTACCACCAACACTATTCTTCTTCAAACTGACCATTAGCCATGAACCAGGAGGCAACTGTGGAGATTCAACACTTCAGTACACTTCAATGCTGGTTAGGGGGATGGCTACTGTCTAGGATAGTACTTAATCTATAGGAAATTTACCCTGAGATTACTGTTTGTCTTAATGTTGGAATCTTACTATACATGTATCATGTTTGATATTTCTATGATACTGATGGGATTGGCTGGTTCTATTGGTAGCTGTGAAGGCAGGTACATGGTAGCTTGGAGAAGTCCCGTCTCTGGGTGCTGACCCTGCCCAGTTCTGCTAGATTTTCTGTATCCAGGACAATAACAGGCATGCTATTATTATGTTATTTCACCTACTCCCTGAATTCCAATGACAAATCTGTTTCTATAGCAAAAGGCCATAATTTCCCTAGCTTCTGCAAGGCACAAAGAGACAGCTGCTTTGTGGCTTCCTGGGTTTCCTGATTTTGAGCCATTTCTTTGCCCTGAGTTCCTCAGTGGGAAGTGCTTGTGGGTAGAACCTGCCCCAGGTGGGTGGGCACTTTCTTTAGCATGCAGCCTCTCTAACATTGGCTATGTTATAGCCATGAGTTTCTGGGTCTGGCCTGATGGCTGGAGATTGCAGGGATGGGTTGGAGATGGATTATCTTAAATCAAAGGTAAGAAGAGGCTTTCTATGAGTAGTTCATGATTGTATGGAGGATGATGGGTTAAGACACAGGCCTGGGCTAGGATTGTCCCCCAGGACAGAGGTTTTTTCTCACAGAACTTCTGTCTGAATCATTCTAAGAGCTTGTAGTTTTGTAAAAGCATAACATCAGGGAGAAGAGAGTTCTGCCGGCTTCGTGCCCAAGCCTGCCATTCCTGGCAGCCCTGGCTACGCTCTGGAGTTCCCAAAGTACCACTTAATGGAAGCCTTGTCAACTAACATAATTCTTAACTTTGGGGCTGCTTCATCATTGGCAAGAAAGAGTGGGTCATTTAAGTTCTTAATTCCAAAGTTATACCAATTTCCATCTCTATTTTTCCTGATATTTGTTTATTTCTATTTGCTTATGACAGGGTCTCATTATGCAGCCCTGCCTGGCCTGGAGCTTGTTGCGCAGTGCATGCTGGCTTTGAACTCATAGAGATCCACCTGCTTCTGCCTCCCAAGTACTGGAATTAAAGGCATGTGCCGCCATGCTTGGCTCTCAGATGTATTTTCAAGTTATGTAGTCAATGTGTATATGATGATTTGGAGTAGATACACACACGATGATCTAGTCAAGGTAAATAACGTTTCCATTCCTTAGACCCTTCTCGGAGTCTACTACAAACCTTTCTTCTAGTTGTTTATAAAATGCATAACAAATTATTGCCAACTCTACTGAACTCAACTCTACTGAACCCAGTTCTACTGAACCCTGTGCTCTGGAACACGAGAACCAGTCCTTCCCCCACTCTATTTTGTCAGCTGCCGGGCAGCCTCTGTCTCTTCCCATCCCCCTGTATCTTCAGCCTCTAGTAAGAACCATTCTCACCCCTTGCATGAGGTCAGCCTTTCTTAGCTTCCCCAGAGTGAGAACATGCCCACCTACGGTTCTTAGCTACTGCTTTATGCTTATTTTGTGGCTAATGCTTCTCTTTTAAAATATCCAGATGACTCCCATGTGACTTCCTTATATATGAAGACAAAATCTAAAGACAGTTTTCTACCTTGATAAGTATTTTTTCCTTTACATATTATCTGAATGGTGTCAGATCCACTTACAGCTGCTCAGACAGGGCTGTGACAGTCTGATGTACATACAGATAAGGACCAGCCTCAGTCAGTGACAGCAGTCCTGACCTATCTGGCCTTGACCTATCTTCTAATGATGCACGAAACACCCATTCTTGAGACAGAGAGAATAATGAGGATACATGTTTTTATTTCTAGCTTTTAATCTTAGGAGCAAATGTTCCTATGTTCTGTTAAAGAATCCCAAGTATCTTTTAAAGCTTTTTGTTACCCTAATCTCTATAAACTGTAAATTTTAAAATAAAGCAACATTGAAATTGCTGCAGAATGAGAAAATCATGCTTTGGCCATTTATCTGACAGCACACAGGAGCCAAGCAAGTTGAGGGCCAGGGAAACCAGGATCCTGGTGCTCACATCGTGGGTTTAATCTCTTCAACATTCAGAGGCAAGCTTGCTGCTTACTTCAGCTGGTCACCTTAGAGATTATGACCACAGATAAGACACTGACTTCTAATTATGTCAGCTCACTGGCCACTGTGGCTGCTGCCACTGATGATGGCAAATAAGCCAGGCATTACTGACAGACATCTTTCCATTGGTTACAATCTGTGTCTGGTAACCTGTTAGGCCTGGTCATATCAAAGGAGTTTCCATGCAGATTTTAAGTGGGCTTTTCACTGGATCTGTCCCTGGTACATGATGGTCTGATTCAGGTCTAAGAGCTAGGTAGAACCCCTAATTTTCTGAGGGCATCCATCAGCAGATGGACAAGTATTGGGTTAGTTTCCACTCAGATCCATGCTTCAGCTCCAAGAACACATAGGGAAAAAGGAAGAGGCCCAGGAAGAGGTCTGGTTTTCCAGAAAGCGCCCATAACAGTATCAAATTTTAGACTGTGGTGTAACTGCTTCTAGGGAGAAGTGAGACAGCAGAGGCTTGCCCTGCTTCAGAAGTGAAGGGACAATGTGCCAGTCAGTTCAACTGTGGTCCAGTTAGACCTGAACTGATAAGTCTAAACTCAAAGTGATTTTTGGTGTGGGGCAGGAGGGGAAAGAGAAAGGCCAAATTGGCCATCAAAGAGCATTGAAACAGTTCTCTCTCTCTCTCTCTCTCTCTCTCTCTCTCTCTCTCTCTCTCTCACTCTCCCTCTCCCTCTCTCTCTGTCTCTCTCTGTCTCTCTCTGTGTGTCTCTCTCCCTTCCTTCCAGTTTGACTCTAGAAAATTCTTGAACCAGTTATGTCATTTGGAGATTTTGCTTTTCCTTTTTAGGGGTAGTATAAGGGGATGAATGGCTGGTGTCTGTTAGCCCCCAGAGCTTAATGTGACCTTTCCAGCAGCAGGGTCCTGGGTAGTCAAGGCTGTGCCCGGGAGGCAGGAGCCACTCACTGGCACTCCTCTCCTGAGCCATTCCAATGTCCAGTGGAAGAGTGAGAGGAAGAATGCCAGCCCGCAAGAGCAGTTTACTACGGGCCACACTGACAATAACGAGAAAAGTCCTTGCTGGGAGAGCCCACTGGCTCTCAGCTGACCTCTTCACCTCACATGGATCTTTCTTAGTATTCCTTTAAAAAAAACCAAGCCTAAGCAGAGTGCACACAATCATTTGTGACCAATTAACTGGTTCAACCAGAACACCAAACATGAATTTCGCCTTTTCTCCAGTAAACATTTTACAATTGAAAGAAAGCCTCAAACCAAAATCTCAGAGGAAAAAAAAAGGAAGCTCAGTGTTCCTGTAACTCACCTGGCTGGAGTCTGGGGGAACTGGAAACAGCTTCGAACAGACACCCTCTCTTTCTCTCTTCCTCTGATGCTTTGCTTCTAAAGTTTGTGGTGGCACTTTTTTTTTTTTTTAATCCAGACCCACTCAAGGTGTGTTAAAGGTGAGTGATCTTTCAAAAATGTTCGCTTCTTCTCTCCCTCCTGTTTCCTTCAGCGCTTTGCTTCAAAAACAAGTCCTGACAAAGGTGCGCCGTGGTTAGCAGCTTCACTCCACCCTTCCAATTATCTGACACTCGCTGGATTTAAAAAAAAAAAAATCTGCCTTCAGGAACCAAACTTTATAGACGGCAGAAAACTTCCCCTGCCAGGTCAGGTAGATTAACCATTTATAGATCTGCAGGGAAAAGGGAATAAAGGGCTGGCCCACGGGAAATACCCTTTACAGCTCTTCCCTACCCTCACAGCTGAAGAATAACCATAGCCCAGCAATTCCTAGAAATTCCCTCCCTTGGCAACACAGGATACTTGAATCCCAGCACCTATGCTTCCGATAACATCATTGCTCACAGAGACCTGTGGCTGAGGTACCTGAGCTCTGAGCTCTGGAAGAGCCATGAAGAATGTGTGCTAAGGATGTGATTCTCCCATCTGTCCCCTTGACCTCTTGCTTTCATCCTGGCCAAGCCAGACTCCACACACCTGGGTCAAACAGTGAACTGATGCACAGGTAGATGTCTGAGACTGAAGAGGTTGAGTAGCTGGTGGGGTGAGCATTGCTCTTCTGAAGGAGGTGACCTGATCCATGAGGATGACCTAAAAGAAAGAAGGATGTCAGCAACAGGCATTCAGCCAACCATGATGGAGAAAGATGCTCATGGAAAGGGGTAGGGACCATCTGGTCCTCCAAAACAGTTATCACACAATTCCTCATTTCTTATTGGAAGGCCACCAGTCAGATTGGGTCAGGTCCTATCATAATATCTCTGTTTTAAATCAATCACTTATTTAAAGGCTTATTAAATCCCAATACAGATACATTCCTGAGACACTGGGGGCTAAGACTTTGCACGTGACTTGGGTGAGGGTACGTGTCACAATTTGGTTGTTGAGAAAACAACATTAGGAATGTGACAGCTATTTCAAAAAAAAAAAAAGTAGTTCTGGGTACTGTGAGTGAGGAAGCATAAAGGAATACATAACCTTGAGCAGGGCTAAGTAAGTGACATTTAAATTGCTCTGAGACAGAGAGGGCATAGGTGAGGGGAAGGTCTAGGGTATTCTAGAGCCTGGACAGAGAACAAGGCAGCTAAGAAGGCCCTGAAGTGGGGCAATCATGACCGTTGGAGGAGCAGGGATGAGGCCAGATTGTGTACAGAGAGAAGGGTGGGTGGCAGGTGAGGACTGGACGGCAAGGTTCCTTCCTCACACAGGGCTTCAGGGGTCACGACAGGCTTTGGTACCTGAAAAGTGTTCTTAAACTTAGTCATTACAGGTGCTCTCCAAGAGCTTGGGTTGTGGATCCTTGGGGAAGAACAGCAGTGGCCCTAATCTAATTTCTCATGGGGCCTATTATATGCCAATTACTTCCCACACATTCTTTTGTATGATCCCTGTAGCAATTGGTACATTTATTTATTCCCACCCCCTCTTCTCTCTTTGGGGCTGTGCACATGCCAAGGTTCATGAATGGAGGTCAGAGCGAACTTCTGGGAGTCCGTACTCTCCTATCCTGTGGGTGTTGGGGTTTGAACTCAGGCTGTCAGGCTTGGCAGCACTTCTGCTTGCTGAGCAGCCCACGGGTCTTGTCTTCATTTTTATAGCAGAGAAAGGAGAAGTTCTGAAATGGGTAATCCCATCAGAGGCTGTTTTATATCTCACAGTGGCTGAAAGTCTGTTCCACTGACCTCTGAACCCTTATAGACTGTTAAATTTAAATATATTGATAGTTTTATTTTGAGATAGGGTCTCAGAATGTAGACCTGGTTGGTCTGAAACTTGCTGTGTAGACCAGGCTGACATGGAACTCCTACAGACCTACCTGTCTCTGTCCTCCAAGCACTGGGGATTAAAGTGTGCAGCATCCTGCCTGGCACACCCATAGTTTTGAAAAGGAGGAAATAGGCATTGTCAATCAAATCAAACACATTACAAAGGACGACCTAAAATAAAAACTCAAACTGTGCAAACAGTGGGGTTTTTTTTTTTCCAGTCAGTAACACTATGAAACTGATGTAAAAGCTACTAAAAGTAGCTAGAAACCTGTTTATTGAGACAACTGTTTACCCATGGCTATTATATAAAACACACTAAGCAACCATTGCATAAACATGGCTGGGCTTTCCACTCTCTGGAACCTATAGTGTTATTGATATTCTCCACATTTCATGGAAAATCAGGTCATTGAACTCTCTGGGCAGGTAACGAGACTGTATGTACATATGAGCACACGTGTTCCTACATATTTGTGTATGTGTGGGTATGTCATGCTTACAGATCCTCCACTGACCCATCCAGCAGGGCAGTGAACAGGGTCCGGGGAGATCACCTGAAAGAGAGAATGGGGGGGGGGAACAGGCGAATGCAAAGAACCACGGCTTGTCTATAGGCTGATCAAGCCACTGATTTTAATTTTTTTACACAGGGGTTATATACACATAGAGGCAAGATGTGGGGAAGGGGATGACACAGGGGCGTAGGTGTTTTCAGGGGGAGTACAGATATCTTTCAGAACAGGGTATCAGCTGGGTAAAGAGGCAGGGAACAGGTCACAATGACTCTGTCTATGATTCACTTGTTTTTATCTCAGCTGGTATCTGTTATCAAGGCTTCCTATCCACAAGGTCTATGACTATCCAGGCTGGTAAATCTCCACAGAGATGAAGACTTTGTGTTAGCAAACATGCATGGCTGACTTAGGCCTATTGCTGATTTTAGGCCTTCACTGTACAAGCAAGGCTGCTCCCAACACTGCACTAGGTACTTTGGGGGAAAAGAAAAAGAAAATTCAGTATTCACTTTCTGCCTCCCCCGGGTTCTTAGTTTACAACTCTTGACAAAACTGTGTATGAGACTTACCTTGGTGTGTGAGGAGAAAGAGGCTGTGTTCTGTTACTATTCATACGTGAAACTCTTGGTACTAGAAATGTTTTAGAACAACCAGAAAATGAAGGAATTCCTGTTGAAATGAGGAAGCTGAGAGTCTGCTTTCGGAAACAGAAGTAACTCAGACACTGGAAGGAAAGGTGTCCGTCTCTCCTGACTATAACCATCCATGCAAATGAGTCACCAATCGATTTTTTTAAAAGATGGATTTATTTTCGTTCTATGCATATGAATGTCTTGCCTGCACTAGGTGTACCTCGCTCACGAGGTACCCTCTGAGGCCAGAAGATGGAGTTGGATCCCCTAGAACTGGAGTTGCTGATGGCCAAGAGACATTTTGTGGGTGCTGGGAACCAACCCTGGGTCCTCAACAATAGCAGCAAGAGCTCTTAACCACCAATCCCTATAGCCCCACGCTGATTAATTTTTGATTGGCTAGGGTCAAATCCAAGTTCCTCAAAAGGCATCTGGAAATACAGTCCTATTTCTGAAATTATCTAATGACTTTAAAATAGGCGGAGGAGAAAGGGTGTTGAGCAGCTGAGAACAGGTAGATTCTACTGTCTGTGATGGACGCATTTCTGAAATGTGACAGAGGACCCCAGGGTTGGTGGCCTGGGTGAGTGCTTTTGTTAAGCGCCTCCCGAATCTTCATGCACACACATTTTCCTTTATTGGTTTGCTCTTGATGACTGTGTCCTGCAGGTTCCACCTCCCATAAAAGCATCTGTCGGTGGTGATGCTCACAGCGCTTTCAAGCAAAGGCCTAAATGCTGGGGACTCATTTGCACACTGTTTCTAAGAGAAAATTGTAAGTAAATGGTGTACACCGCAGCACTGAGGAGGCAAGGAGGTGGATCACTGTGAGTTTGAGGCCAGCCTGGACTACAGAGTGAGTTCCAAGATACAGAGAAACCCTGTCTGGGGCCAGGGGGGGTAGATGGGGGTAAGAAAGTAAAAGGCATCAAGAAGGGAGTCGGGGGAATAAATAGTTAAAAAAAATTTTTTTGCATATATTTTGTGAAACCACTCCAATATTATATCTGATGATTCAACCCCCTTTTTTTTTTGAACAGCAAATCCACTGATTTTAAAATTACTAATCCACACGTCTTAAAAATAATACAAAAATTACGTATGCTTTGCTATTGTTGCTACTAGGACTAGACGACAGTCTGCCTGCCTGGACTTTCCTGACAACCATGGTTTCTGGGTAACAAAGTATATCTATAAAGAATTGGGATAAGCATGTATGTTACAGTTGTGCAGAAGCTTGCATACTGGAAGGATGTGAGACCGTCACCACTTTTCATGTGAAGTCTTTTCCGTCAATAGCATGTCCTGAATTGTCTGTCCCCAGATGTGCTCCTAGCTTCCTTTATTATAATAACAAATGGCCTGGTTTCCTTTCTTCCAATTCCAACCTCAGATCTATTAGTTCATGTATCCACCTGAACCTCACACAGATTTGCTGACCAACAGAGGAAGCCTCCGCCTACTGAGCCTGGACCAGGAGCAAGTCGTTATAGTGTGCATGCATCAGCCGGTGTGGACTTCAGTTGTACAAATCAGGGTCTATTCACTACGCGTACACAGGGGAGACTGTACATGTTCAGAACTTTGAGGAATCCTGTAGGTTGGAATATCATTGAAGCTGGGTGGGTGTTAGAAACTGAGGTTAAGAAAGAACTTCAAGTGCAGAGGGAGAGAATAGGGCTCGAGGAGGACGGAGTGGGAGCACGGAGATTAGAGGGGGCAGGCTCGAAGGCTTGGGTGTGACAGTTCGATCGTTTCAAGCGTGAGGGGGATTACTGAAGGTGGGAATGGAGCAGCGAGCTCTCTGCTGAGGAATGAATGCTACTGACAGCACAGAGCGAAGCAGGGCACAGTGGGAGAAAGTAGCAATGCTTCAGGGAAAGGATGATAGATAAAAGGAAGGCCTGGGAGAGCACTCAGTTGGCAACACACCTGCCACTCAAACCTGAGGGGCCAATGGGAATCCAGACAAAACACCTGCCATTCAAACCTGAGGATCCAATGGGAATCCAGACCAAAAAAAAAAAAAAAAAAAAAAGCCCGCACCTGGCTCCTGTTGGTAATCCTGATTCTATGGCTCAAGCCTGTAATCCTAACGCTAAGAAGGCTGAACCAGGAAGATCCCTGAAGTTGGCTGGCCAGCCAGTCTAGCTGAATAAGTAAGTGAGGTGCAGGTTCAGAGAGAGGCTCTTTTTCAAAACAGAGTGAAAGGCAAGAACCGTGGCTCGGTGGGTCAAAGTGTCTGATGCACTGAGTCTCATCCCTGGGAGTCACATGATAGGAGGGAGGAGAAAACTGACTTCCGGAAGTTGTCCATGACATCTGTGTGCCCACGCTCTTGCACACGAAAACACACACACACACACACACACACACACACACACACACACACACACACACAGATTAAATAATGTAATTTTAAAATGTGGAAAGCAATTAAGGAAGGTAGCCGATGTTGACTTCTGCCTGTGTATGACCTCCTCATGCATGTGCACGCCATGCACGTATGCACACACACATGAACATAATTAATTAAAAAGGAGCTCAGTGTGGGAGGCAATAACAGTGAGGCTGGACAGACAATAGCACTTAGTGATGGCTTCTGGGGCTGCTGGAGACAGCAGACGCCAGGAGGAGGCTGGGATTTTTCCAAGCCGATGGAGACCGCCGACCACAATAATTTCCCTTCCCTGCCAAGTTACCTTCCTCAAGCCTGCCTGTGTTGGAGCTTACCTTCTAGGGGATATGAAAACAATAACGGGATTATTGCTTTTGTTTCCAGTCTTCTTTTGTTCACTCCCTATCACACTGAGAATGGGAGACTTAAACATAGCCCAGTTTTCTGCCATGAAGAACGTAGGAACTAAAAGCGATAGAACAATACTAGACCATGTTACGTATAGGCGACACATCTAAGCAGTTGGAAGCCACCCTGTGCGATTTCTGACACATACCCTGAAAACACCCTGACATTTATTTATAATTATTTAACATTCATGCTCTTTGAACAAAGGAGCTCAGTGTACTCAAGAAAAATATGTGATGTGCCTTAGCAGTTGCCTGCTTTTGCCATGCCAGTGCCTGTCCCACTAAGGTCATGTGTTGGAAACTTAATCTCAGAGTAGTGTTGTGAGGTGAGACCCTTCAGAGATGATTCCGTTACGGGGAATCTGCCCTCATGGGCAGATCAGTGCCACCTTTGGTTAGCAGGTTCCACACAGGACTAAGCCTGGCCTTTCTCTTTTCCTTGTGCCCACCTTGACGTGCCCTGCCACATAAGGAGAAGGCTGGCAACAAGGTCTGCTCCCCCAATCTTGGATTTCCAGAGAGATAAATCCTTTTCTTTACAAATTATCCAGTTTCTGGTATTCTGCTATAGAAGCACAAAAACAGATCTTGAAGAAACCTTTTAGAATCTGATAAAAGTTTCTTTCATTATTACAGGAAGAAGGAAAACCCTTGTGCCTGCCAGGACGGGAAGCCCTTGGTGGCCTTGAGCTCGCAGTGTGCCTCTGCCCACCCTGGTGGAGTTAAGCCTCTAGGGCAGGCAACTCCTCTTCATGTGGTTTGCTCAGAAATGTCACAGGAGCCTGTCAACACATAAAGCTCAGTCCAGGGAAAAATGTGCTCTCTGAACTGAGTTATCTTTCTAAATAAGTTGTTTGAAATGTATGTTCTGCTTGATCCCTACTAGGGAACAAGAAATAAAAACAGTTCAATGGGATGACAGGAAGCTGCTTGACAGCTGGATTAATTACCAGATTTTTATGCTTTTAGGCCAAAAAGCTGAAAAACCTGAGTCAGCTGGTGATCATTCCCTGGTGCTGTAGGCCATGATTCAGGAGCTGGGCCTGCCCTTCACAGACATGTTCACACAAAGACTCTCTTCATTAACACAAAGGCCGCACCCTATTATCTATCCTGTGGTTGTCAGTATATTCCCCACGGGTATGTCTCCAGTGCATAGACTCAGGCTGAGAATCAGGTCTCAGTGCCAGACACACCCATCAACTCAACACGCTACTGGTTAAGAACACTCATCTAAAGTTCCTGAACTACACCAGTGGTCTCCGACTTGGAGGCCCCTGGGGCTTTAGTGGCCACCGTGAGGTGCCACTCAGTGGCTGGATTCAGGAAATCCCCCCTCTCTGAGGTTTGGGGGAGTTTGCTTATGTGGTTGGTTTTGTTGCTGGAGGATTGGGCGCGTGATCACCGGTTCTACCACTGAGCTACAACCTCAGGCCCTGGGGAGTTTGGTAAATGTTTGTCTCTGTGTAACTAACCACAGCAGCATTAAAGATGCACAGAATTCCCTTACACCCTCAAATTCACGTTAGCTCATTGCTGTCTCCAGTCCCTGACAGCTCAGGATCTGGTTCTAGTCTCTGGCTCTGCCTTTTCCAGAAGCTGTTTACATGGATTAAACAGTATATAGCCTTTCCTGTCAATAGCTGAGGTCCGTCCATGTTCCAGTATGCATCATTAGGCTGACTTTGCAATGGAAGTAATTCCACATTCTTTGGCATACATTTTAAATACACATTCTTATAGTGATGGACATAGGATTTATCAGTTGTCTTAGATAAGGACCTTGAAGTGTAAGGATGGGCCAGGTAAATACATATTTAGCTTCATAGGACATAACAAAGTTTTGTACTGTACTATTGGGATTCAAAAAACATCTCAGATGATGGTACTTTGATGCTTTCACAAGCTGAACTAGAAAAAAAAAATCTTAGAATCAAGGTCCTTGACCTCTGGGCCCCCGATACTATTAGAGACAGCTTTGGTGTGGAAAGTGGTATTTTGACATGTATTATGCTTTCCAGATTGAACCAAAAGGATGTGTTTTCTGCTTCCTGCTTCCACCTTAAGGTTCCACTTCCTATTACAGAAAAAGAGGTTAAGAAACTCAAGTGCGCCTGCACAGACTATGTCACAGGACCGTGCCGGTCCTCTGGGCTCATTCAAATTTCAACGAAAATTATTTTACAGGCTAATTTCTGTCTTGGGGTCTATTCGCTCCCCTGATAATGATTTCCCGTCTTTCTGAATCACCCATATCCCCACATGTCCTTTTCCCCTGGAGTGAGGTTATTACACATGGGACTCTGACTGGCTTCGAGTGTAATCACACTGAGGTGATTCACTCCTCTGCAAGTTAGAACATCTGCGTATCTTTTCTCCTGTTGACTTATTGCCATGTTGTTCCAGCAAAACCTCAGAGGGCAGAACGAATGCTTTCCCTGCATGCCCACAGCACTCCTCTCCCCCAAGAGCAACGTGAGAGAATTCTAGGTGTCCCACATCCTTGTCAGCTCTTGGTAGTATCTGTTTGATTTTAGCCATCCAGTAACTGCCGAGCGGCATCTGCCGAGTGGCATCTGCTGAGTGGTATCTCATTATCATTTTAATTTATAGTTCTGTAGTGAGTAGATGTGGATCTGCTTTCCATAGGGTTATTTGCTATTCACATGTGTTCTCTGGTGAGGTCTTTGTAAGGGGTTTTTGTTTTGTTGAGACAGGGTTTCTCTGTGTGGTCCTGGCTGTCCTGGAACTCACTCTGAGACCAAGCTGGTCTCAACTCAGAGATTAAACCACCACTCAGCAAGAGATTGTGACTATTTAGAAACTGGATTGTTTTAGTGTTGTTGAAATTTTATTCTTCTGTATACATTCTGCATATGCGTTCCTTATCAGATATCTAGTTTGCCGTGCCTGTGCTTGGCATTTTCCTAACGGGTCTCCTGAAAACATGGTCTAATTTTTTTTTTCTATTATGAATCCTACCATTGTCATGGTATATAAGAAATCTTTGCTTAACTAATGAAGTTCACAAGATTTAAAAAAAAATTTTTTTTTTATAGAAGTGTTATCATTTTCAACTTCAAAGAGCCAGGCCTTGCTGGATACTTGTGCCAAACTTTCCATTGCTGTGAGAGAATGCAGGAAAACAACTTGAGTGAGAATCGATTATCTTGACTTCACCCACGGCAGCTGCTCTTGCGTGTCTGGTTTGTGGTAAGACCACACCTTACGATGGCAGAGGAGCACAGTAGGACAGAGTTGAAATCATGGCAGCCGAGAAGCACACACACAGAGTGTGCCTTCACTAGTGAACTCTCCCCTTTCCTTCCTTTGAGCTCGTCTGGGGTCCTGGCCAATGGGATAATGCCATTCATATTTAGGGTGGTGCTTTACACCATGGTTAATCCTCTATGGAAATGCTCCCACCCAGTGATACGATTACTGATTGCCTAAGCCTCAAATTCCAACCTTGTAAACTTAATACCTAATTGCATGACCTTAAATTGTAACATTTTACTCCTGGACCTCAAAAGGCTCCTGTTAATCTCCTAATGCAAAATTCATTCAGTCTACCTCTAAGAGCCCTCACCGGCTTAGCAATTCCAGCATCGCTCAGACTCTTCTGAGACACAAAGCAAACATTTACCTGGAGTTCTTGTAAACTTCAAAAAGAAACACAAATACCTGTACTGCATACAATGGCACAGAGTAAACACTTCCATCCCAAAGATGGGGACAGGAGACGAGCAAGAAAAGCATCAGACCAAAGCAAAACTAAAACCCTGCGTGGAAAAAAAACCACAACAAACAAACAAACAAAAACCAAAACGATCCTGTAGCTTCGTGTCCAGTATCCGAGGCGCACTGCACTGTGCTCGGGGACTTCCTGCCCTAAGTCCCACCTCTATGGCTTTGCTGGCTGTAGCCTGCTCATGGCAGACAATCCCTTCTACATTCTGGGGGCCTCTAACTTCCTTGTGTTTCCTTTGGACCTACAGTTTCAGCCTTGTTGGTTCATGCATCATCATCCTGGAGTGAGATCCGGAGACCCCACCCTCATGGTATGTTCCCTCTCCCAGCTCCTAGGCTTTCCTCTGACATCTGGGCGGAAGCCTCCATGACCTTGTATCTTTGCATTTTGCATGCCTACAAAGCCAGAATCGAGTTGATTGGTGCCAGACCCCTTGGGACCATGACTGCAGCAGCTTCCTGATATCTGGACAGAGAAGCCTGGAAAACAAGGAGCTCCAAAACTCCTTCAAGCAAATTCTTTCCAGTGAATGGAAAATTCCATGGCTTTGAGCCTGTGATAGGTCGGGTCCAGCCTATTACTAAGATGCTCTGACCGTATCGTTGCTGTTGTCCCGGTGTAAGGAACATGGCTTCTGTTTGATGAACCTAATCTCTTTGATAGCCACACTCTCCTTGGCCTCTACTTCACACATCTCCCCCTCCAAAGCCTCTCTCTTGTTAGTGCTAACAATTCCCATTGTAAACTTGGGTAAATAAATACCCATGCCACAGCCTGAATGCCAGGCTGCCTCGAAATTCCTTCCACCAATTTAATTAGTCCACCACCTTCAAACCCAACCGCCCACAAAGTGTCAGAGCACAGATAGAATGTAGACAAGTCCTTTCCTTAATGTCACACAAATAGCCTCTAGTCCTAACGGAGTCTCCATCGCCATCTGAAACCTCATGAGCACAGGCATTCTGATCTCTTGAGTTCCTCTCAAGAAGGAACTCTTGAGCTGCTTAGTCAGCATTCTAGGCTCCCCTTAGCCCACATTTACAAAAATGCAAAATTCCTCTGGCAAATTACTTCTCAACTACCCCACTAGGTTGTCACAGTGGGGACCTACTTCCGTTATGAATTTCCTGTGCTAGTCTGACTATTCTGTGGCCGTTGGGGCTGAGAGCTGAGGAGTAACCCAAAGAAAGAAGGGCTGATCTTGGCTCATGTTTTCCTGGGTGTCAGTCTGTTAGTTTTCTGGAACTGTTTGAGGCCGATGTTTATCATGGCAGCAAGGCATGATGGGGAAGAGCTAGTCACTGCCTGGTGCATGGCAGCCAAGAACAGTGAGTGGGGGAGACACACACACACACACACAGAGTCACGGCTCACATTCCAAGATTTCCCCCTTACCTTAGTCCTTTCTAGAAATGTTTTCATAGCACCTCCAGAGAAGTACTTTACTAATGCCCCAGGTTCTCTCAATCCAATCAAGTTGGACATCTTGATTAAGCCATCAGTGGTCCAGGCTGGTCTTGAGCTCATCATCTTCCTTAGCCTCCCAAGTAGGAAGGTTAAAATCATTTGCTACCATATCTGGATTCTTCACACATACATGTATTTTGTATGCCTGGCAAAAACCTACTTTAAAACACTTAAATGGGGCTGGAGAGATGGCTCAGTGCTCTTCCAGAGGACCTGAGTTCAATTCCCAGCAATAACATGGTGGCTCACAACCATCTGTAATGGGATCTGATGCCCTCTTCTGGTGTGTCTGAAGACAGCTACCATATACTCATATAAATAAAATAATTTTTTTTAAAGTTGTGTATGAGACATGCTTTGTTTATTTGCATGTTTCATAATTAGCTTGTTTTTGAAAACGTAGTATTTCAAGTAATATAGCAACTCTGAAAAATCAGATTCACTATTGCCTGTTCAGGCTCTGTGGTTACCAATTGCTGCTTTTTATTTATGAGCATTCTCAATTAGGTGACAATGTCTCTATTCTTTGTTGTGTATGGTCCCCAAAGTCTCTGCCCAGCTGACTTAATATGAGCAGATACTTGTTCAGAGATTTTCTTAAATGCGGGAACCAGCAAACATCCTCGGGTTTGAAAGGAGTCCGTGCATGTCGTATAGCATGTGCTCAGTCCTCATCCTCGGAGCTCCAGCTCCACGATAGCCTTCTCTTCCTGCTTTCACAGAGCCTTACCACTAACACGGAGAGAAACGAAGGGCGGCTAAGGGTTTGCTGAGCATGCGCGCAGAGCATGTCCACATTGCTATGCCTGCATACAGTTTTCTAGCTTTCTAGAAACTTGTTAAAACTCCAAAAGGCCCTCATGGACATCCCATGCAGTATAGACAATTACACGCCAACTGTGACAGAGACTCTAGGAAAAGGGCTTGTTATACAGAGTTCCGCGTCAGGTTCAATGAAACTCAGCCCTGGGGAGTCTGTAGTACAGTGCTCGCTTCACATGTGTGACGTGTTAGGTTTTAACCCAATAACTGTGAAAGTAAGAATAACAGAATGAGATAAAAAAAAAAAAAAAAAGTAAAGGCGATTTTGCAAGCTCCTCCCCCATCTTTGTGTTTTCCCTTTTTTTGTGACTCACTGTAATTACAGACTTTTGCATATCTGGGTAAGGGTTATTATCGGAGCGTGGACAACTAACTAGTGGCTATACCACTGAAGAAAACGACTCCCCCTTCTTCAATAGCCATTAACTGCCAGTGGCTACGCCCCTATTCCTGATGATTGATGGGGCCAATCTTGTGGAACTCTCCTGCAGATAATCCCAGCTGTGTGATTTCATGACAGCAGTGGCCATGTCCAGAAAACTGCACATACAGCATTCACCCCTCAGTCAAAGCTTACGTTCTCCCCACGCCTTCTTCTGTGAGCTTGGGGGGAGAAACATAGCAGTCCATCATGGGGCCCGACACTAAGCACAGTTCACTAGTTTTCTTCTAATGATCTTTTCAAAAATTAATTAACTATTAATATCACTAAGCTTACTTGTAGTTTTTGTTCCCAATTTCATTGCCTTCTTATCCGTTCATTATTTTCCTAAGAGAATAGGCTTCCAATTTTGTTTTACATTTTTATTTTTAAGTGTTTTAAATTCTTTAAAAATTAGATTCCTTCATTCGTTTAGTTTAGTGTGTGTGTGTGTGTGTGTGTGTCTGTGTGTCTGTGTGTCTGTCTGTCTGTCTTTATGCACATGCATGCATGCTATCATGTGCAGGGATGTCAGAGGGTAACTCTGGGTTCTTTCCTTCCACTCTATGAGTTCCTGGGATCAAACTCAAGTTGTCAGCATTGATGACAAGAACCTTTACCTACTGAGCTATCTTGCTGGCCCTTGTGTGTCTGAAGAGTATACCTTTATTATGTGTGTGTGCATGGTGTGTATGTACATGTCCCCAGAGTGCCTGTGGCATCAGAGAATAACTTGGTGGAGTCAGTTCTCTCCTTCCACCTTCATGCGGGCCTCAGGGATTGAGCCTGTGTTCCTTGTGTGGAAAGGACCGTCACCCACTGAGTCATCTCCATGATTTTCTAGTACTTAATTCCCCTTTCCTTCTTTAAAAGTTCAGGGTCCAGCCTGGGGCCTTACACATGGAAAGCAAGTTCTTCATCACTAAACTTCACTCCACTCCTAGCCCAGGTTACACCCCTATCCTGGGTTCGTTACTTCTTAGGATGGGGATGGAGCCACTTGATTTGGGATATTTGTTCTTTTTCTAACTCTACAAACATTACATTCACTGCTGTAAACATTTCTCTAAGCAGAGTTTTTGCAGCACACCACACATTTCTCTGTGGCGTGTCTTAGTTTTCATTTGGTTCAAGATGTTTTGTGATTTCTCTTGTGACTTTTTCTTTGACACATAAATGAGCTGTTTGATTTTGAAATGTTTGGCAATTTTCTAAATTTTTTTTTTCTGTTATAAATGTCTACTTTAGCTATATTTAGTCAGCAAATATACTTAGTTTGATTTGTTTACAGTCCAGATAAAGTCTCTCTCTGTGTATATGTCAGGAGCCATAATGGGACAAGCTAATAACTAGCAGGTGATCATCCTGAAATGGCCTGCCTTGAATTATTATATAATCTGCAACTAGTGAGCCCTTACTCAGCAAGGCTGTAAGGGACTCATTTTAGGAAAGATTCCTGCTATTAATATGCTTTTCCTATCATTATTAAACAAATATAACAATCACTAAATAATTGCACATCCTTTGGAGCAGATCTCTGCAGATCCATGAAGGTGTACTGTCTTGTAGTGATGCTATATAGACAAATAGATGACTTCTTAAGTCTTAATGATGATCCTATGAGAATTCCTAAAATTGTATCAATGATTATAAAGTTCCTTTATAGTGGGACTGCTATTAGGTCCCTTTCTCATAGTCAAAACTGCAGTGAGAACTCTGCCAGTCTCCCAAGTGTCATCAGTTAATTGCTCTTAGATAGTAACCAGATATTCTCCTACTCAGAGCACATTCCTAGAGGTTGTAAAACAACTAACCAAAGGTCATTAAAAAGGGAACTAAAGATTTATTATAGGTGCTAGACAGAAGATGAAATATTGACTGGGTTTATCTATACAAAACTTCACTAATAACTTATAGTTTTAAACCTTCAGTGAACCTGTGGAGCTAGACAGGTGATGGATGTTTAGCCAGATAATTACTCCTAATGGACATGCATGTAAACATTCTCTGTTGTAAACTTCTATTTCAATTTATGATTTGATTTTTGTGTGAACTTGTGATGAACTTTGTAACATGTGATCATGTATTCTGAAAGATGTGTAAGTACTGAGGACAAAGAGATGAGAGGCAGATACAATGGAGAGATGGAATAGAATTTTTTCCCTTTCCCCAGATAGAGTAGAATTTTCCCCTTTCCCCGCCTAGGATCTTTCTGCTTTCCCCTTAGATAGCTTTCATAGAAAACTTTTTACAACTTAGTAATAAACTCTATAACTACATCTCTAAGTGTCTTTTCTTCCTTCTTTGACTTCCGACTAGCAGGGTGAAAGTTAGAGCCCAGCAGTTCCTGCTGAGATAGAACAAAGGCCACATTACCTAATCCTCTGCTGTTAGGCCACAGGTGTTAATCACCTAAGCCTGCAGCCTTTTACCCTCAGAAGAAGTTTTTAGGACATTTTAGAACTTCTCATCAGCATTTCAGTACAGGCCAGAGAGCCAGAAAGCTCTGAGACCCTCAAACTTTAAAGCCATCACCAGAGTCATATTCTGTGCCTCTGCCACTACCCTCTCCAGGCCGGGAGGCTCCCAGCATGTATGTGGAGATATGTGAGAGTATGTTTAAGTGTGTATGAGTGATGTGTGTGAGTGGCTTAGTATATGTAGTGTATACATGTATGTGTGTATATGCATGTGTGTGTATGTATGTGTGTGTGTGCAAGCAAGTGTGTTATTATCTATAAGTGTAGTGTGTGAGTGCATGTATGGTTGTGTGTATTTATGAGTGTGTGTTTGTGTGTGTGAGTATGAGTGTACGTATGTGTGTAGGTGTGTGCAAGTGAGTGTATGTGAGTGTATATTTGTATATGTATGTATGTGTATGTGTGTATGTATATGTGTGTGTGTGTGTTTGATAGAATCTGCTGTAGTTTGAGTTGATTTCTCCCTCACTATGTAGCTGAGGATGAGCGTGAGTATCTAATCCACCACATCTTCCATCCTAAGCTGATGCTCACGCACAGGCACACTTAGTTTATGTGGTGCTGGGCATCGAACCCAGGGCTTCGTGCATGCTGGGCAAACACTCTGTCACCAATCGAACCCAGGGCTTCATGCATACTGGGCAAACACTCTGTCACCAATCGAACCCAGGGCTTCGTGCATGCTGGGCACACTCTGTCACTGGAGCTACGTCCCCATTCTAACCCCAAGATTAAGTCTTAAAACATTTTTTTGAAAAATTAATTTGTTTCATTTTGTGTGTATGAGTGTTTTGCCTGTGTGTGTTTATGTGCACCACGAGTGTGCCTGGTGCCCACAGAGGGCATTGAATCCCCTGGAACCGGAGTTATGAATGGTTGTGAGCTCCTGTGTGGGTGTGCGGAACCAGATCCGGGTCCTCTGCAAGAGCAGCAAGTACTCTTAACTGCTGGGCTAACTGTCCAGTATTCGGACAGTCTTTTAAAAATCAATGTTTCATATATACTTGAACTAAGACTTTGGGAACTTACTTGGAATCTTCTTACTCACTTGGAAGGTGCTGGGAATTTCTGTCTTGTGTTCTGCCATGGGCAACCCTCGATACTGTTCTCCT
Organism: Arvicanthis niloticus; assembly: GCF_011762505.2. Taxonomy (NCBI): domain Eukaryota; kingdom Metazoa; phylum Chordata; class Mammalia; order Rodentia; family Muridae; genus Arvicanthis; species Arvicanthis niloticus. The sequence goes on from NC_047658.1 coordinate 154,096,672, forward strand.
TGAAGAAATATTGTTTTCCCTAAGATTTCAGGTTATTGAAAAATCGAGCAATTCCAGAGAACTGCTTTGACTCTAGTAACACTTAGGATGGATTCATATTTATTCTTCACAAGGGCACCTACACATATTTATAGGACACTATTGTTGTCGTTGGATGTTTTCGTTTCCCATCCTCCCTTGCAATGATACCTTCTTGGCTGTGGTACTTTAGCAGATCCATATTATATCCCATAATAATGTCTAAAAAAAGAAAAGGACTGTTAGGGCAATTTTAAAAATGATATTTTTTCTTTATCCCGACTAGCTCCCAGATAAATGAGACGGGCACTATTAATTTATTAGCAAGCTTCATGGCACAATAACTGAGCAGTAATTAATCTGGATACCTCCCAGCCAAAATCCCCATACTTGCATTTTAGTATTGATCTTTCTCTCTCTGCTCCAGGCGTGTTCTCATGGTGGCTCCCGGACCCTTTCCTCAAGGCAAATTCTCTCTTCTCCCTCCTCCCTTCCTCTTCCTCCTTTTCTTCTTCCTCCTCTTCCTCCTTCTTCTCTCCCTTCCCTGGCTGGGGTCAAAAGCCAGCCTATCCTTTCCTCTGCTCAGCCATTGGCTGATCAGCTTTTATTGATAATCAGAGAATAAATGGGGAGCAATGTGTACACAACACTGAGGCAGGAGACACTTAGAATAAACACTGCAATGCCATGTCCAGATTGCAGCCAGACGTGGGGGCAGAGAACTCAGCACTTAAATGATACATGGATGATTTTTACAGAGTACACAATAACATTATGCCTTCATGTCTTCTTAGAAGTCATTAGCCTTCCTCAGAAGCCCATGTCAGACTTTTCTTCAAACACCATTAGCTAAGATCACGCTCATTTCTAAGTCCTTCACTAAGGACAATGGGTGAAGAACACAATATGTTTGGATGACACAATGGAGAGGCAGCCGCCATGGCCCCAGTGATGCTGTATCCTCAGTCTGTAAGACTGCTGTGCACAGACCCACTATAATAACGCTGTGCGTGTTACCCATGTCTGCTCCCAAGCACCCTGAAAATTCTGGATTAACTCTTCTTTCTAGGAACAAAGTCTATTAGCACTCAGGACATCATTAATTATTTATATTTTTGTATGGTGGGAAAAAATGAAATTAATGGTTCTGAAATGGGGGAAGTTTTATAATACCAGATCATAAATTATACAACAGAGTCAAGTTCACACACACACACACACACAGACACACACACCACACACACACACACACACACACACACACACACACACACACACACCAGCCAATTAACCCTTTCCTTTCCATGTTTCTTCTGATCATAGTGTTTATCACAGCAACAGAAAGAAAAGGAGGTCAGATTAACTTACGAACAAGCACCATCACACAGCTTTACCCCCTATAAATTCATGCAGCTCACTAGATAAGGACTGGAGCTACCAAATCATCCTTAGGAATTGGAGCAGCAACTAGGCACTGTTCATTGCTTTGAAAGCTGTTGAGAGGGTGACAAAGATAGAAATATACCATGGGGGACAAACCCTCTGTTTTAGTCAGGGTTTTTATTCCTGCACAAAACATCATGACCAAGAAGCAAGTTGGAGAAGAAAGGGTTTATTCAGCTTACACTTCCACATTTCTATTCATCACCAAAGGAAGTCATCAGGACTGGAACTCAAGCAGGTCAGGAAGCAGGAGCTGATGCAGAGGCCATGGAGGGATGTTACTTACTGGCTTGCTTTCCCTGGCTTGCTCAGCTTGCTTTCTTATAGAACCCAGAGGACTACCAGCTCAGGGATGGCACCACCCACAATGAGCCCTCCCACCCTTGATCACTAGTTGAGAAAATGCCTTACAGCTGGATCTCATGGAGGTATTTATTTTCTCAAGGGAGGCTCCTTTCTCTGTGATAACTCCAGCTTGTTTCAAGTTGACACACAAAACCAGCCAGTACACCCTCATTATAAAATAAGTGGTATTAACTTCAGTATAAATATTTATAATACTCTCATGTAATTTGTAAGTGTATCCTAAATAAGGTTCAATTAGTTATTAATAAAGGCAGGCCTGATGGCTCACACCTGTAATTCCAGTACTTGGAGGAAGAGGCAAGAGAATTGAAGTTCGATGTTACCTTTGGCTGTACATGAGTTCAAGGCCATCCTAGGCCTCAGAAGATCCTGTCTCAAACAAAGCAAAGCAAAACAAAACAAAGTGATTAGTAATCTATTGCCACACTTAAATTATAAAATTTAAGTGGGTGATTTTTGGGGGCAAGGAAACAATTTTAATTGAAAACCAGAGCGAGGGTTTTCATTGCTGGGAAGAGACATCCCAGCTGATTGCAGCCATACTGACATCCTGCAGAGGAGACCTCACATCAGTGCTCAAGGCTGTTTGTTTTGTTCAGTGACACTGCAGGTTTAAAGCAACACTCTTGTCACAGAAACAAAAAAGTACAGAAAGAGACCTTTTCCTTCCAGGGAGTAAAAATGCTCTGATATGCTCTTTGAATTTCCCAGTTTTCATTTTTGTAGGCCAGCTGAGCTCAGGGAGGTGAGTTGTTTTGTGAGGCTCTTTGTCAGCCTGGGAGAAGTTTTGGGTTAGAGGAGACTGACACAAAGGAGTGACTGGTGAGAGTCTTCTTTGACGATCAAGTAAATGGAGTTGGAGAGGTGTTATTCCCATCAACTTTGAGGTCTGACTAGTTAAAGGTCAAAGGGATTTCAACGTAAAAACTGGGAAGTGTTTCTAAAACAGAAAATAATTTCACAAGTTCTCATAAGGCAGACTGCATTGCCTACAGCAATGATGTACTTATATGACGGTAAAAAAAAAAAATGAGAGAAGATTTTGGTATATAACCCAGGCTGGTCTTGAACCCACAATCCTCCTGCCTCAGCCTCAGTCTCTTGAGCCTTAGAGTTATGTGTTGGTCAATTTTTGTCGACTTGATACAAATTAGAGACTCCTGGGAAGACAGAACCTGAGAGGCAGTTGATTGTTCTATGGACATGTCCTTGGGGAATTCTCTTGATTACTGATTGGTGTGGGAGGGGCCAGCCCACTGTAAGTGGTGCCACATCTGGGTTTAAGAAATCAGGCTGCCAGGGGAAGAAAACCAGTAATCTCCTCCATGACCTCTGTTCCAGCTTCCTGCCTTGACTTCTCTCAGTGATCTGGATTTGTAAACCAATTAACCCTTTCCTTTCCATGTTTCTTCTGACCATAGTGTTTATCACAGCAACAGAAAGCAAACAAGGTTAGATTACATACGAACAAGTATCACCACACAGCTTTACCCCCAAGCAATTCATGTAGCTCACTAGATAAGGACTGGAGCAACCAAACCATCCTTAGCAACTGGGGGAGATCCTTAGCAACTGGGGGAGAAGCAATGTTCATTGCTTTGAAAGCTGTTGAGGGGGGTAGTTTTGTGCTGGGAGCTTTCTTTAGGACTTTATTGTAAACACTCTATAATGTTTTGCATTATATAATGAGCAAAATCACCAGAGTGGGACTCTTGGGTGGCAGTAGATAGACCCTTTCTCCCTGGCAGACCTGAGCCACATATCCTCTTTACTGCTAACTAGGCTGAGGGCTTCATTGTTGAATGGCTAATTTGGACACTTTACAGTCACTCTGTGAACACTCCTGATAGCTGTGGCTGAAGACACGATTCAGTGCCGACTACACCAGACAGCCCCCACTGGCTTTAGAAAGCAGTGTTCCAAGCATGACAAGCCTTGACAGACCACAGGTCACTGTGCCCATTTTCCCCTAAACCAAAGAGGGTGCACTTCCTGTTGTGGGCCACAAAAGGCTTGTGATTGGTGCAAGAAGACCATTTCATTTACATGAAAGACCCCTGGGATTGGTGGCAACAGTTAATCCCCCCCCCTTCCTGACTATGTGACAGGGGTGGGGATGGGGGTGGAGGAGTGGGAGGTGAGTGGGGGGGGGAGTGGGGAATGGGGGACGGGGTTGGGTTGTTCGACTTATTTTTCCAGTCAGCTGGGAGACCCCTTCCTGCCCCATCATCTAGTGGTGCAGCATTCAGTCCATGAAAGCCTTCAAAATGGTTTTTCTTTGTCTATTTTTGAATTGTATCATAAGTAGATAGGGATGAGATGAGAATACATTGGGAAACAGCCGAACAGTAGAAATATAACGGCGGCAGCTATGGTGGCAAGTGGCAATTCCAGACATTTTTGTTGGGGGCAAAGACCTTAGAATGAGGCAAAGACTTTTCAGTCGAGAGAAAAGACCTCAGCCAGCTGATTGGTAGAGCCTACCTTATTGAAATCTCATCCTTTCCCAGGCTTGTTCCTGATCCTGCAACATGCATGGGAAGAAATGTAATGAGGTTTTTTTTTTTTTTTTTTTTTTTTTTTTTTTTTTTTTTTGTATTCGGCAAAATCTCCATTATGTTAAGTCTCTTAGGGTCATGAGGACTTAAAGTAGCCACGGGATTTGTTTGTTTGTTTGGCTTTTTGTTGTTGTGTTTTTGATTATTTTTCTTACATAAAGAGTCAGACTATTCTCCTGCCAAAAGATCCATATACAACAAAGTAAAGAAAAGTAACATTAGAAGAGCTGCCACTCACAGGTAAGACCAGCTGGAGCAGCGTGTAGTCAACAGAGCTTCAAAGGTTAAGGTCACATGGAAGACCTATGGAGACCATCCTGGCTGGTTGCCCTCATAAAAAAGAGTGGCTGACATTTCCCACTCCTCTACACAGAGTAGATCTGACCACTTTCCTCTGTAGATCCTCAGGACCTGCCCATACTCTTACATCCTGGCTCCTAACATGTTCAGTTTCCTTATGGCCCCAGGAGAAATGTTTTTAGTTATATCTTTCCCTGTATTCTTAATTACAGGCATCACACATATGCTATCCAATACAAATTTCCCTCCCAAGGATGTCTGATTAGCATTTCCGATTTGTCCTGCCCATCTCCATGGACGTCTTACTGACGTCAACATGCTGAAGATGGGACCCTAGGCGTCTCTCCACTCCACTCAGTGGTGTTCTGGCTGTTGCAGTCATCTGTGTTCCCATAGGACCAGTGCACTGAGCTTACTGTGAGTGGGAGTAAAGGGAGGAGAAAGGGAAGAGTAATGTTAGGAAGAGTATGGAGAGACAGTAACATTAGGAAGAGTATGGAGAGACACAGTAACATTAGGAAGAGTATGGAGACACAGTAACGTTAGGAAGAGTATGGAGACACAGTAACGTTAGGAAAAGTATGGAGACACAGTAACATTAGGAAGAGTATGGAGAGACACAGTAACATTAGGAAGAGTATGGAGAGACAGTAACATTAACTGGGTTGGTCTAGGGAAGCAGAGGCAGGTGTCTGAGGCCAGCCTGGTCTACATAGCCAGTTCCAGCACAGCCAGGGCCACATAAAAGCCACAAAATCAAGCTGGGGTGGGGCTGGGGAAGGTGGGAATGAGGGGAGGGGAGTTGATTAGGAGGGAATGAAGGGCATTTCTGGTTGGAGTCCCCCAAATTTGAAAGGGTTGGGTAAATTCAAGAACATTCCCAAAGAAGATTTAGGATATGTGTTCATCTCCTTTACTTCCTTTCTGGTATTTTCCTTCAACTTCATCCAGTAGGTTAGACTTTAGTAGGTGTGATGGGACAAGGGGCTTGAGGCCATGCTTCCTGCAGACAGGGATCAGGTGCTGAGTTAATTTCCACTATGGAGTGTGAGTTTGTGTAACAGTTGTTATGAGTGGAAAGTGTGACCAGGCCCTTGTTTCTAACCTGTCAAGTTCTTTCCTTGACTCTAGGGGTGGAACCTAGGGCCTCGTACAAATCAGGCAGATGCTGTACCACTGAGCTACGCCCTGCCCCAGCCTCCTGCTTCAGATCATGATCAGAAGTGAAGACCTGGCTTTCCCACAGGGACCATCCCCCGTTTTGCCGTAGGAAGGTAAAGAAACATGTTCCTGCTTGCTTCTTGGGTCCTGGAGTTTTTACTACCGTGTAACTGATTGTTATGTTTTCTTTAGGTGCACTGTTGCTAACTCATTTAATCTCTTTGAATGATGACAGGTCAGAACTGTAACCTCGAGACATTTTCAGGTAAAGGCAAAACACTGGCACTCCTTGATTTTGTTTGTGGGAAGTCTGGTCTAGCCTACAGGAAAACTGGTCCATCACCATAAGGGAATTGGAGAAGCCATAGTGACATCTGGTAGTTTTGAGGGGGTGCTTAGAACTATGGACAGAACCTTTTTTTCAGAGAAGTAATTTTAAGTACTTGTTTGTTAATGGGGCTTAGAGAATGCCTCTGGTTTGTAAGGCAGCACAAGCAAGCACTGTTCCTAAGACAGCTGTACTTACTTGCTTTGTACTGATCTACTCACTAGCTTTTTGGGACTGCTCGATTTTCTTTTTCTTTTTGCAACTGGAGGGACGAAGGCACCCCTCTTCCTCCTTCTGCCTCCCCCTTTGACCATTTTTTCCATATAAAACTGTAGGAGCATTTGTAGAAATGATGTGTTTACACAGTAGAAAAATCATCATGAGTTTTGTCCTCTAATTGTCCCAGAGAATTGTCCTAGAAAGAAAAACCCCTGAAGTTCATTGTCAAGAGTCATTTTCATATAACAAGGTATTCATTCATTCATTCTAGGTATTTCATTCAATATAAGCCATTTCTTTCTAGGTATCCCAGGCTGGCTTTGAACTCACCAACCCTCTTGCCCCTGCCTTCTAAGGGCTGGGATTACATGTATGTGCTACCACAGCTGGCAATATATCCATTCTGAATAAAACAAATTGCACACAGCATTCAGCAAATGGAATGAACACATGGTTTATTCTAATTCTAATTATTATTATTTTATTTAGGATTTTTTTTTTTTTTTAGACCTCAGGTCTCATTATGTAGACCAGACTAGAGTCAAAATCACAGAGATTTGCTTGCTTTTGCCTCCTGACTGCTGGGATTCAAGATATTCACCACTATGTCCAGTGGGGCTCCTTTTTAGATAGGGTCCCAACAGCATAAAGATTCTGTAAATCCACAGGTGAGCATCTGTTCCCATCCTTTATTTATGTAGCTCTCATGACCTAAATGTATCAAACCAGGGGCCCTTCAGAAAGAGAACAGATTTGACTTGGTCAGAGTGGGGGTTTCCTCTTCTCTTAAACCTGCAGGTTATGGCAAACTGTTGGGTAACTATATTTTCAGAAAAGAAGGGTCATTCTATATATTTTCTCTGATAAGATAAAACTTGTCATCTGATGGATGGAGTCTCTAATAACACAGATGGATGATACAGAAGAGAGAGACTCCTGAGAGCTTCAGGAGGAAGAGTTGGAGAAAACAGAGTGAAGGTGTGTAAAGCATTCATGTCTGTTTTGTAATAATAAAATTCAGCTTTTATGCACACTGCTTAGTTGTAGATCCCAGAAGAATCATCAGAGAAAGTCCTTTTCTTTTCTTTTTTTTTTTTTGGTTTTTTGAGGCAGGGTTTCTCTGTGTAGCCCTTGGCTGTCCTGGAACTCACTCTGTAGACCAGGCTGGCCTCGAACTCAGAAATCCGCCTGCCTCTGCCTCCCAAGTGCTGGGATTAAAGGCGTGCGCCACCACCGCCCAGCGAGAAAGTCCTTTTCATTGTCATTACAGGCGTAGAAACGGACGTTGGAATGTTCAAAGATTTTATTTTCTTAGTGTTCTAAGTAATCTCCCTCACAATTTTATTGTTTTAATAATAATTTTGATAAAGACACTTCACCAAGCCTAGCATGAGTCCCAATGCTTTGATGTAATATCAAGTGAAAGACATTATTGAAAGCAGCTCAAAGCTGTTGTGACAGGTTTCCGACATTGTGAACTGGACAACCACCAGGAGGTTATGTAACTTCCACTGCTCAGTTTAAAATATTGGTAAACTCATCTCAGAACAGCATTGGACTGCTCTTTTCCCCTTGTAGTAAGGATGGAGCCCAAAGTTGTTAAGTTTAATAACTAAAAAGTGAGCTAGTTACTCTCTCGTCAGTGCTTAGGGGGAACATGGCCACCGAAGTTCACTCTTAATGACCAAAATGTAGTCTTAGAAATTCCCCTGTAGTCTTGAGCATTTACCAGAAGCCATCCTGACCTGTTCCTTTTGGGCAGGAAAGAGCAGGCTGTCTACCTTTCCTGTCAGCCTGTTAGTCATCTCTGAGATGTCATCTTCAGGAATGTGGTGGAAGGAGCCAGAGATCAACCCTCTCTGCGGAGGTTCTATAGTCAGGGCTCACATAGAAAAGTGAGCTGAGCCTCGTGAGATGACTGAGCCAGGAACAGGAGCGGGCACATCCTTGTCCTGAGCATGTACTGATTCAGAACCAACACATGATTCACAGAAGCCTGAATGTGGGAGATTGGTCAGAATAGCCCATGGCCAGTATTCCCTCAAACATTCCCGAGAGCATTAACACATCTTTCCAACCAGCAAAGACAAGTAGAAGTTAGCTCTGAAGCGTTAGGCCTGGAAACTATAATCCCAACTACTTGACCCTAAGTTTTTTATATACCCGCTAGTTTCCTTATACCATGAACTGATGGCATAAGAAATTCACAGCATCTCCAGGAAACATAGCTATGGTAATAAAGATGATAAAACCACTCAGTAATGCCCTTGACCCTAGAAGGGTTACAGGTGGCCGCAGTGTCACAGGTACCTCAGTACATGGCAGAGAGGGGAGAGGCTATGTCTACGCTCAAAGTTCTGACCTATAAACATCTGAGTGATTAATAGTGAGCCTGAAATGACCTGGTGGTCAGCACCAGGCAGGACAGGGTGGACTTCCAGAATTGGAGTAAACTCCAGGATTGGAGGCCACAGTGTCAACTGTGACCTTTAATGAGTAATAATGTCTCCGTACCCTTCAGCCCTTGTAACCAATTGTATCCCAGTAATAATGCTAGATGCCAGGGAGGTGTGTGCTTGTAGGTTTGTGGTAGAGGTGAGGGCACATATGAAAATATTTTCCTATTCAATTCTTCTGTAAGCCCAAAAGAGTTCTAAAAGTAAAGCATATTAATTTTAAAAGAAGTCTTTCAATGTGTATACAATTACCACATAATTTGTAGAAAAACTCCATGCAGATTCAGAATTGCCGAATTCAGGAACAAAGGGTATATCTTGAAACACTTTTAATTTTTTACATTTTAAATTTATTTATGTTTTTGTTTTTTTGGCCTGCAGGTATATCAGTAAACCACATTCAAGCTGCTGCTGGATGGAGGTCCAAAGAGGGCATCAGATCCCTGCAGTGGGAGTTACTGGTGGTTGTGAGCAGCCATGTGGGTGTCGGGAACTGAACCTGAGTCCTCTGGAAGAGCAGCCAGTGTTTTTAACCACGGAGCCATCTCTCCAGTCTAATTTTTCATCATTTTTTGGACATATAAGAACAGTATACATACAGAAAAATATACCATAAATATCCAGCTCCCTGACTACTCACAAAATGATTGCACCCATATAAGAACTACTTATAGGATGCACCAAACACTGCCTACACCCCAGAAACCCCACTTATTAGGAACTTCTAAAACCTAAGCTAGTTTTGTCTGTTTTAAAATTAATAAAAGAGTAATATTGTCTGTTTTGTTTGGGGGCGGGGAGGGTCTGGCTCTTTTTTGTCGAACACTGTACTAATGAAAGCCGTCTGTGGGGTTTGTGTAACACATTTCCATTCCTTTACACTTTTCTGTTGTGTAAATAGATTAAAATTTATTCTGTGTGGATAGCATCTGAGTTGTTTTAGACAGTTACAGTTATGAAAAAATACAGTTACAAATAGTCTTGTGTCTTTTTTAGAACATGTGCATGAAATTCCCACTGACCGTGTGCCTAAAGCACATCTTCTGGATAAGAGGGTACATGTGCATTTAGTTTTAGAAAATAATTCCAGCATTTACGTGATAATTGCGCTGATTTTCCTCCCCTTTCCACCAATGGCTACTCTACATCCACACTAACCCTGTGTGGGCTGTCTTTCTGTCTTTCTCACTTCTGCCCTTTAGATGAGAGTGTGGTTTCCCCTCATTGTGGTTTTAAACAAGATTTCCCTGATTACTGATTATTCTATTTTTAATATTTATAGACCATTTACATATCCTTGTAGTAAAATATTTACTCAAAGTCTTTTAGCACTTGAATTGGGATCATTTTTTTCCTTACTTGTTTCATCAGTTTTACACACACACACACACACACACACACACACACACACACACACTAAATTTCATCTCTTAGTTTGTGGAATCCACTTTGACTTCACTAAATGCCTTTAATAAACACAACTTTTAATATAGTTGACTCAGTGAATCTTTTATTAATCAATTTATGTCTTATTTATTTCCATTTCTTAAGGCCATGAATATGTTTTCTTTTCTAAATTACCATTTAAAATAACACCAACCTTCTCCAATTTGCTTCTAAATCCTCTTGGAATGCGGTGTGTATGCGCATGTTTGTGTGTATGTGTGTGTGTGTGTGTGTGTGTGTGTGTGTGTGTTGGCTGTAGCAAGAGGTCCACTATACAAGGCCTTGGGTTCAGTCTCCAGCACTGAAACAAACTAAAGGTAAGTCTTTCTCCCATCTCTTTGTGGGGCTACCATTCTTGTGAAAGACATCTCTATATGTGATATGTGCGTGGATGCTTCCAGACTCTGTTTCGCCCCAGTTCACGCATTGTGTTTGCGCTAACTCTGCACTGCCTCCGTGCCAAGTCATCTAGTGGAGTAAGTTATTGCCTTTTTTGTTCTTTTCCAAGACATATTCGCTGCTATTTTATATTTTCAGTTAAACTTCAGAATCAGCTTCTTAATTATAATGATACACAAAGGCATGAACATGCTAGAACCCGCTGTGAGTTTTTTTTTACACTGAAATTGCACAAAACCCACAGGTTAACTAGCGGGAATTGACCTCTTTAACATATGGAGTCTTCTGGTTCATGAGTTTTTTTTTTCCCTTAAAATAAAATATGGAACCTTTTATGAATTTGTATGTCATCCATGCACAGGGGCCCCGCTGATCTCTGTATCAGTTTAATTTTAGCATATGCGCTGCTGAACCAAACACCGTGAGCTCTTTTGAAACCTCCATTTCCTAAGGCCCAGGGATTGGAATAGTATTTCATGGTTTTATGTACTTTATAGTTTATATGTTTTTAAAACATATGGTTCATATGTCTTAATGTTTACAGTTTATGTTTGTCTGCTTTACAACTGTTCGCATGTTCTATAGTCTACTTGTCTGGCTGCTGCCCTGGCAGAGCTCCAGCTTCCGGCCTTGAGCAGTTGCTTCAGACACTTGAGTAGCTGGGACTGTAGACATGTCCCATTGCGTCTGGGCAATGTTCAATGTGTTTGGCACTATTTGAAATAATATCCATTAAAATTTCATTTTCCGTTAGAAGTTTAAGAGATTTCTTCTTACCATATTGACTTTATATGTAGTAAACTTTCTGTAAATATGTTGAGAAATTTGTTTGGAGGCTCTTTTTGGAGTTTCATAATCTCATTTATATCTTCTGCCGATGTTTCATTTTTCTTTTGAATCCTTATACATCATATTTCTTTTTCCTCCCTCATTACATTCTCTTGAGCCCTCAGTAGAATCCCAAACAGGAGGAACTGTGGCGAGCATCCTTAGTAGTCTGAATTTTAATAATTTTGTGGCCCTGAGGAGTGTTCTCAATTTTAAAGGAAAAAATTCAGTATCTTACCACCATATTTATCATGAGTCTTAAAATTAAATCCTTTATCTGATAAAGAAGCTTTTTAATCACTAATTTTCTTTCTGTCATTATATATTATATTATATCTTCTATTTTGTGTGAATGCCCTGTCACTCAGTTATATCCCACTCCAGTGTTTTTTGTGTTTTGTTTGAGAAAGTATCTCAAATCTTCCTGTCTCAGCTTCCAGCATTATGGAATTAAAGATCTCTCTGTCTCTGTCTCTCTCTCTCGTGTGTGTGTGTGTGTGTGTGTGTGTGTGTGTGTGTGTGTGTGTGTGCATGTGTTTGAGTTATGCACACATGCCATGGTACAGGTGTGGAGGTCAGAAGCCAATGGTAGAATCAGTTTGCTCCTTCCACTTTTGAGTTCCAGAGATCAAACTCGGGGCATCAGCCTGCACCCTCAGGCAGCACGTGCCTTTACCCACTGAGATATATGCTGGCCCCAGGCCCTGCTTTTTATGTAGATGCTGGGGATATGAACACGGGTTTGCACAGTGACCACTTTACCTGTGGAGCCAGTGCTTGTCACAACCTTGTATTTGGGTGGTCATGTAAGTTTTAAATGTTTCATTTTATTAGTTTATGCTCATTATATAAGAGTTAACCAGGGGGGCTGGAGGGATGGTTCAGTGGTTAAGAGCACTGGATGCTTTTCCAAAGGACCTGGGTTCAATTCCCAGCACCCACATGGCAGCTTACAACTGTCTTTAACTCCAGTTCCAGGGGACTGGATAGCCTCACAGGGACATACATGTAGGCAGAATAGAATGCACATTAAAAAAAAACCTACTTCTTTACTCCCATAATAAACTTAGTTTGATAATTCTTTTTTTATGCCTTTTGAAATTTTGTTTTTCAGTTTACTTAAGAAAAAAAAAAAAAAAGAATCTAGTTAAGACCCAGGTAGAGAAGAACACAGGAAAAGATTCTATGGACTTAAGACTTTGTTTATGATATGCTTACAATACTAAGGGTCAGAAGCTACAATAAGAAATAAGACCTTTCCAAGAAAATTTCCAAAAGACTTCTGAATTCTCCTTGCTTTTGGAAGTAAAACTAGGGGCTGGAGACATGCTCAGCTGTTAATTCTGCAAAGGACCCAGATTTGTCCCCCAGCACCCATGTTGGGCAGCTCACAACTGTATGTAACTCCAGTTCCATTGGGTCAAATGCCCTCTTCTGGCCTCTATAGGTATTACACTCACATGGTACACATACAGGGAAGCAGGCACATGTACAAAACAAAAACAAATAAACCAGAAATGGTAAGGCTAACTATCAAGCATTTTAAAAATAAATCCAACTGTAATCAGAAGGTGGAATTGCTATTCCTAATTTTTTTTTAGCATATCAGTTTTGCTTCCCAGTAATAATACCATCAATTAAGACAAAAATAAGCAAAAATGCAAACTAAATATATAATCATGATAGCTCTTTAAATGTAAAGCATTATTTACACAACCAATGCTTGGCTCAAACCGATGTTTTCATCCAGGTGCTCAGTAGGATGAGATTGTCCAGAAGAGCTGCTCATGGGTCCCTAACATCATGCTATATTCTTCAAGCCTTTCTATGTATCTGAATAATGAATTCTCCTAGTCCTTTTTCACACCTCCAAATAAGCAAGGGAAACACAGAAGGATAGACACTAAAATAGTAGTACCAAGCTGTATCATGTGATGAAGGTTGCCCGAGGCTGATGGTCAGATGGGTGTGTATTCCAGGCTCACCCACTTATCAAGAGAAATAGACAAGTAACTCTGAGCTTCAGAGAATTTCCGAGTCAAGAGTTAATTGTGGTTGTGGTTTCCAAGGCTTGAGCAGCTCCCTGCTCAGTTACAAGATGGTCATTGCTCATTCTTGCTTTTCAGTGGCTGGCAGAGCACACAGCTACAGAAGGACATCCTTCCTCTGAAGTTCTCACTTCTTGGGTGCTCACATAGAGAGTGAGACCAGGTATCCACCTGAACCTCATTTGTAAGTAAACCCCAAAGAGTAGAACTGTGGGCAGCAGACATTTTGTTGTTTTAAAACTGTATTTATGAAGAAATACTCTTTTAAGTTATGAGAGCTTAGGAGAGGAACAACCTGGGCTCTCTGTGGATATTTAAACAGTCTTCTTTGGAGTTCTAAATCGGCAGTCAGTGGGTCCTGGCAATAGCAGGCCACACAGTTCCATAGATGGTCAAGGTGCTGTGGATCTGGATTTTCCCTGCTCAAAAGATCTGGATTAAAGGTGTGTAGAAAAACATGAACTAACATCATATCTCATTTTGTTGTACTGTAGTAGATGTGCGGGTCTCTCAGATATGAATTCAGTCAAGAGACAGAGTTTAAGTGAAAGTTTATCCAGCAAAGCAGCAGTTTAGTTGGAGAAGCTGAGCAGAGCGCTCTCAAGAATTGGAGTCCTGAGGCAGAGCGGCATATTGGTCTGCACTGTGTGTTTTAAAGAAGTTTTAAGGACTACTTATGACATGGGTGACATGCTCATTAGGTAAGGTGACTTTTTTTCTGTCACAAATCATGGTGGATTAGACTTTCCTTTTAGAGTGTTTTCTGCCATGATCTACACAAAAGGAGAGGGATATAAAAGCCACAATGTAAGCAATATTTATAATGACTTCATGAGACCTGTAATGAGGATGCAGACCCTCTGTGTATTAGTCAGGGTTCTCTAGAGCAACAGCTTATAAAACAAAGATTTACTAGAATGTCTTGCAGGCTGTGGTCCCACTAATCCAGCAAAGACTGGCTGTGAATGGAAAATCCTAGAATCCAGTAGCTACTCAGTTTCAGCGGGTCTTCAGTATACTCTGAAATCCTGAAGAAGTAAGCTCTAATGTAGTGGATCTCAACCTTCTTAATTCTGTGATCCTTTGATACAGTTCTTCATGTTGTGGGGCCCCCCCCCAACCATAAAATTATCTCCATTGCTAGTTTATAACTGTCATTTTCCTCCTGTTATAAGTTTTGTAATATGAATATCTGTATTTTCTGATGGTCTTAGGCGATCCCTGTGAAAAGGTCACTCAACCCCCAAGGGGGTCATAACCCATAGGTTGAGAACTGCTGAGTTTATGTTAGTGAATGGGCTTGCTAGCAAGGTGAGAGCAAGCGGGCAAAGAACAACTTTCCCTTTATTCCTTTATATAGGCTTCCAGAAGAAGGTATGGCCCAGATTAGATATGGATTAAAAGTGTGTCTTCTTGCCTCAGGGTCGAGATTAAAGGTGTGTCTTTTCCCTGCCCAAAGGATCTGGATTAAAGGTTCCCTCGGGTTTTTTTTTTTTACTTCAAAGATCTAGATTAGATGTAGTCAGGTTGACAACCAAGAATACCCATTAAGAGTTGTTAATGAACGTGTGAGCAAAATGTCCACATGCCCTACTTTCTGCTAAAGTGGGGACAACCCAACTGCAATGTCTAGGATATTTACCTCAAAAAAGTGTCTGTCAGGAGACACAGCTCCCACAATGCAATGGTTAGTTCCTTTTGTTACCCCCATCTATCCCCTTGTCTGTGGGTGGTCCGTGGAAGTCCCTTCCTGGAGTAGATGTTAAGAACCATCCTTACCTGTAATTTTGGCAGTTGCGTTAGAGGAAGTAGAACAACCCATGAAAGGGAAATAGTGCCTGTGCACATTCTTCAGGGAGGCCTAGCAGGTGCCAGTCAGAGGCTGCCAAGACCAAGACTGACTTTGTTCCTTTTCCCCTGGAGTCCAGTCCTTCACATCACCTGGTCAGCTTGGCTTTCTCCTGTCCAGGCCTCTCAATTCTCCTCTGTAGCATTCCCAACCTTGTCATCCAAAGCATAACAATCCCTTTAATCCTAACATAATCCTAGCAAGAAAATGGCCGAACACAGTAGGCATTCAAAAAGTGTTTGTTGGGCTCGGGGATGTTTACGTGTTTACATGTCTTTAGAATTGTTCTTCTCCATAACCAAGGCTAGCTTTGCACTCTCATTCTCCTGCTTCATCCTCCTGAGTGCTGGGAGTGAGGGGCAAGACAAATTCAGGCAAATAAAATGGATAAATGGGACAAACAAGCAAAAACATCTGTTTTTCAGAGACGTTAAACATGTACCTTCTTATGTCATTCCCAAAAAGACCCTTGTCTCTATCCTTTTTAGATATTGATCTATTGGCATGGTATCTAGCAAAACTTATATATTTTTTCAAGCTGTATTTTTCATTGACAAATAATATTTGTATGTTAACAGAGTACAATAGGCCAATGGGTACTTGTATACAAGCTTGCATTTAAAATCGGTATTTTCTGTGTGCTACCTAACATATACTTGTGCCACATTGTCTGACTTGTTTTCCTGTGGCTGGAGTAATGGATTGATTTCTACTTCATTTTATTTTCTGGCTACATGGACAACATATGCTACCCCATAAGAGGAGTGGGCAAGAAGTGTGTGTATATTATTGTAAAAGGGCCTCATTCCTTAGTAGGCCCCAACACCTTAGCACAACCGACTCCATGATGGAAGTACCATTTAGGTCATATAAAATTCAACATGTAGACAGTATCAATTGTCAAAATGAAAACAAAGACCTAATCTATCAAAGTACATAGTTCTGGGAAAGTCTCTAAATGCACTAACCTTGCTTTCTGGCTTCTGTAGTTCTGCTTCTGGCTCACTGTTCTTGCTAACTGAAGTTATGTCAAACTACAATATGGTTTTTGTGTTTAAAAGCTCACGAGGAGAAAGGCTTAGTGCTACACTGGAATTCCAAACACCATTGTAGTTGCTGGTTAACTAGTGAATACTTTCTAGTGGCTTAAACCCACGCCTGAGCAGTCTTCTTCAGTGGATATCCTACCACATTTTAGAGCTCCCACTGAGAACCCCAGGGCCAGAACTCAAGACCCCGAGTTCCAGAGCCCCTCTGAGCGGGGAAGAGTGAGGTCAAAGAGCTGCTAGGGGATGCAGAGCCTTAGTTAGCAGATGTACAGCCTGGGTCTCACATCCCTAAGACTCCCTTCCATCACTGCTGAATGCTTTGGAGGGATCTGACACCTCTACCTCAAAAGAAATCAATTAGAAAGTTGCCTGGTCTGTCACCTCCGGAGGTAAATCTGCTTAAGGTACCTTCTGTTTAGACACAGAGGACAGGTCAGGGGTGGCAGGTGATCCACTGTCCAGGATCCATGTGAGATGTCACTAGATTTCCCTGGTCTGTTCACGTGTTCTCTCATTCTAGTTCTCTCTCTCTCTCTCTCTCTCTCTCTCTCTCTCTCTCTCTCTCTCTCTCTCTCTCTGAATTTCTGTTAGGTCTGTTTGTCCTGACCCGTGGCTTTCTCTGAGACCCACCCTGGCTTAAGACCTGCTCTTTATTATTTGGGACCTGAATCTTTTTGGCTCTGCCAGGTCAACTAGAGAACCCACCCCCTCCCCCCGCCCCCCAAATCCTCTGCCTCATGAAGTGCTCACTGGGCTCCTGCTCACACTCAGGGTTAGTCCTGGTCCCTGTGTGGAGATGATGAAGGTTGGGCCTTCCTGTCACCTAAGTGGAATGCACACAGGGTCAGGGAAACAGTTCCCCCAAGGCATGCTCTCCCTCTGCTCTCCAACCTGCTCTAAGCAGCCAGGGAAGGAAAGAATTCCCCTGGGCTGAGCTCAAAGGAAAAGAGAAAGTTCCACACCTTCCTCCTTCATGATTTATCTCTTCTTTTCAACCAATGATCTGTATAATTGGAAAACTCAAACCACACCATTCTCTGAAAAAAAAAAAAAGTAGAAAGACCACTCCCCGGCAGGGTAAGGAGATTATGTTAAGACTACACAGCCTGGATAGAACAGATTTTCTCTTCTGTCCAACACAGACCAAGGAGATTTTTTAACAACATTACTAGGTTCCTTTTAGAAGGATTAAAGGCAGCTGCTAAAAAGATTTTCTTTGTCACCCAGTTGGCCCCAGATATTAGAAAAAAAAAAAAACTTTTAAAAGTTAGAAAATTTAAAGGTGTAGGCAGGTCCAAGTTGATGGAGGTAGCTCAAAGGTCAACTGATTGGGACAAGACCTTTTGAATAAACAGAAAGCCATTGTCACCTTCTCTGATGATGAGACATGGTTAAACTCACAGATACCCATCAAAAATGTGATGTCTTATCCTTTGTCACAAGAATATCTCCTAATTGAAAGTTCTGTCTCCAATCAATAGATACAGTTAGACTATCTTTCAGATTGACAAGAAAGATTCCCAGAGGTATAGACAGAAACCACCACCCCCCAGGATTAGCCCAATATCAAGTTCCTATAATTGTTCAGCTAACCAGTTCAGCTACCCCCATCCAGATTAAACAATACCCGAGGACCATTGTAGTCCATATTGCCTGACTTGGAGAAACAACCCTCCCAGTGTCCCATTGTTCACACTGGAATATGTCTCTCCTGACTATGAAGAAACCTCTGATTCTTATGAGTTTAATTCCTCCAGAAAAACAGGTGCACCTGAAAGATGCAGTCTTCAGCCTCATATTGGCAGAAGTGAGTCAATCTTTGCTTTTAAATGGACAGACCCTGAAAGAGGTTACAGTAGGGAACTTGCATGAACCAGGCTGCCTCAAGGATTTAAAAAGCCTCCAATCCCGTTTGATGAAGACACTAAATGTGGGCCTCCTGCCTTTCTGTCAGAGGTTTCCGGAGACCATATGCTTACAATATGTAAATGATCTCCTTCTAGTCTCTAAAACTAAAATAAAGTATAAAAGGACCACCAAGGAACTGCTGCAAGAGTTACAGACCTCAAAAAGCCCAACTTTGTGCATGAGGCTATCTTGGCTCCCAGCTGAGGGGAGGCAAAAGGAGCCTGTCTCAGAGTAAAATTGCTGCTATCCTTCAGATCCCATACTCCAAAGACTAAGAGACAGGTACAAGAGTTCCTAGGAACAGCTGGATACCGCTGCCCCTGAACACCAGTTTGTGGAACTAGCAAGGCCTCTGTATACCAGCACAAAGAGGGGCACTAAGCCCCTAATAAACAAACAAAGTCTAAACAAAGACATTTGAAGCTTTAAAGACCCAGCTCTGACTTCAACTCCTGCCCTAGTACTTCCTGATGTCTCAAAACCTTTTCATCTGTTTGTCCATAAAACAAAGGACAAAAGGGGTTTTAACCCAAACTTTGGGGCCATGAAAATGCCTTGTGATGTACCTGACCAAAAGTTTGGACCCTGTAGCCATAGGATGGCCCACCTATCTAAGAGTTGTGGCAGCTACTGCTGGCCTAACACAAAACAATAAACAAAAAGGTTAACTCTGGGTCAAGATGATATACCCACAGCACCCCATGCCCTTGGGGCCCTCCTCTGAGAAACACCAGAATGCTGGCTGTCTAATGCCTGTGTGACCCAGTACCAGGCCCTACTCCTGGACCACCCTGAGTCCAGTTTGAGAAACCCATCACCATCAGCCATCAGTCCTGCTTGATGATGACCTCTTACCTGATGCCAACCTGCAGGTGCTCATCCGTGATGTCACATATGAAAGATGAAACCAGGAGCATGGGAGCTGTCTTCTCTGGTGAATACCCCACAATGTTATGATTGGAATATGAAGTCTCCCCACAGGTTCATGTGTTGAATATTTGCTTTCCACTTGGTAGTGCTACTTTGGAGGCTCTGGAGACTTGGAGGTGGAGTCTAGTTAGCAGAAGGTCTCTGGGGCCATGCCTTTGAAGGATATACTTGGATCCCTGTCCCTCACATGCAAAGAATCCCTTCTGTCACATATTCAGCCAATCACGATAGCCTGCCCAAGCATACAGCACAAAGCAACCCTAGACTGAGCCCTTTGAAACTGTGACCAAACAAAACCAAAACCAATCAAATGACCACAAACCCCCAATCTTCTCTCCCTTAAGATTTCGGTGTATAGACATTAGGAATGTGGCTGGAATGAGAAGGACTGACGCATGAGAATCAGTCTGAAGCCCCAGGCTTGGGAATGATCTATGAAGGGTGGTCTTCAATCTCCCTGAAATTTAAGCACTCTGGGGACTGAGGCAGGAAGACCAAGAGTTCCACACTGCTGGAGAGATGGCTCTGTGGTTAAGAGTGCTTATTGCTCTTGTAGAAGACCCAGGTTTGGTTCCCAGCATCCATGTGGGATGGTTCACACCTGTCTGCAACTCCAGTTCCAAGGAATCCGGTGCCTTTTTTTGCCTCCACAGGTTTTTACAAACACGTGGCATGTGCACAAATACATATATAAGTTAAAAAAAAATACATACTTTTAAAAGAAGAGCTAATGACCAACCAGCCTAGGCTACATAATAAAACCGTCTCAATGAAGAAATAAAGAAGGGAGGTCATGAGAGAAAATTATTACTACATCAACACTCTCCAGGGCTGTCTCTGATCGAATCTATTTGATACATACTGGTGTCTAATTTTTGAAATCCTTAATATATGTTTACTTTTCCTCCAGAGCCACTAGCCTATCTTATATGGTATTATCATAGTCCTTGTTAATAGGACATTTTACCCATAACTATTTCTCTGGAGGAAACTGCTGATTTATGCAATATCAAATGCATCCAAACTGGAGCCATGACAGCACAGATTTGGAGAGCGATCACATTCTGTCCAAAATCTGTAGAAGAGAGAAGTTTGAGTAAGGAGCTGTGTCGCTACCCACGTCCGACCCGAGGAATAAGGAAACGGCAACCGTGTTCTTCTTCAAGCGGTTTATTCAGCTATCCCTGTACAGCGAGCTTCTTCTCCTCCTTCCTGTGCATCCCCTTAAAACCTTTTCCTTGTTCCAATCAGCGATTGCCACGATATCACTACTAATTGGCCACTCTCAATGACGCGAGGTAAGGTGATCGGGTAACTGTTGGGGAAAAAAAGGCTGGGGATCCCAGGGTTTTTCCCCCTGCCATGCTGTGGGTAGTCGGCTGGGAACGCTCTGGGTTCCTCCAGCTGGAAGTTGGGCCCGGCTGTTCATTAACTAAAAGCCTCTCCCTGGCTCCTCACGGTTCCTCATAGCGGCGCGGCCCCAACACACGAGGAAGCCCTTGGGTTTCCAAAACTGGTTTATTCACATGGCGGATAGTGGATGGATCTGGATGCATACCCCCTCAAACCCAGGATCGACCTGAGTTAAAAGGGGGCGGGGAGAAGGGGGAGAGGCTGGGGAGGAATGTTTAATGGCTCCACCTCTGGCCTTCAGGTACCTCATTAGTATGTAAATCCCTCTAGGGCCTGTTCAGGCCCTCCACCTGAGTACTTGACTGAAGGGTGAAGGTGGAATGGAGATTAGACCTCGTGTTAGGCCCAACAGGTAACCACACCTCTCAGCGCATACAACTCCATATAGCTGCTTCCCACGGAGCTGCATTGCGTTTGCTGATGTGAACAACCATAGTTGGTTGCAAGGTCAACTCAGAAAAGGAGCTCAGATCCTCTGACTAATTCGTCCCCATTCATGCTGAAACCATCTTACCATTGGAATGAAACAAGAGGAGAAATTGTTGCAAACATAGCAAGAATCACTTCTATTCACCAAAGCTTAGATTCAACCCAAAATCTCCAAAGACTTCCCCACAGGTCTCAAACTGACAGCCCGTGATTACATCTATTTAGAAAAGATTTGAGCAACCTCCCCTCCCCGACCTGTGAGCATAACCCACCCCATCCCCCACTCACTGCACACAGCAATGAGAATCCACGCAGGTGAGGTCTGGAGCTCACATAGAAGCTCAAAGGAGCAAGGTGTGTGGCTGGACCACTGAACTCATTCAATATTTCTGTACTATAAAGTGCACCTTATCAAACTTACAAGGTGTAATCAGGCTGAGCCTGGTTATTATGGCATCCCACCACTCCTAAAAAAGCACACATGTATCTGTAGTACCTGCTTATATTATTATTAATGGCAGAATATTGATATCCTATAATCCTTTATGTCCAATATATAAACGAGCCTTAAGAACAGGACTTCCCCAGAGTTTAGTTCTGTCAACATACTCGAAATTAGTAGGGTTTGGTCTGTTTTTTGTTTGTTTGTTTGTTTTTTTTTTGGTTTTTCGAGACAGGGTTTCTCTGTGTAGTCCTGGCTGTCCTGGAACTCACTCTGTAGACCAGGCTGGCCTCGAACTCAGAAATCCGCCTGCCTCTGCCTCCCAAGTGCTGGGATTAAAGGCGTGCACCACCACCGCCCGGCTTGGTCTGTTGTTTATATCTTACAATCCAGTTTGAATCTGCAGAATAATTAATTTTATGGAATAAACAAGTCAGTAATCTCTTCTGAAAAATAAGTGTTCTAGAACCAGAGTTGGTTTTGCTTCATAGCAAGAAACAGTTCCTTTCTCTCTCTCTCTCTCTCTCTCTCTCTCTCTCTCTCTCTCTCTCTCTCTCTCTCTCTCTCTCTCTCCCCCCCTGTCCCCTCCTATTCTTTTTGCAGTTCTTGGCAAAAGAATGCTTGAACACTCAAGAGGCCTTACTTCATTTGGGAACACATCTTCCAGGGATGCTTGCTGCATCAGCTTGAGCAATCACTGATCGAAAGGGGCTGCGTTTGTGCAGCCGGCCTGGGGAGCTGCTACCATGCCAACACTCAACTCCAGCTTTCTAATACTCTCCTCAATCCACACAGTCCTTACCTGGGGTCTTTCAAACAAGGAGCATGCTGGGATTTTTTCACTTACCAATACCAAGCCACCAGGGGTTTTTTCACTTATCAAAACCAAGCCACCAGGTACCAATTCACTCGACCTCCTGTTTGATATCCTTGAACTTACTTTTCTGAAATAAGTGTTCTTCATCTATTCTGAGAAGCTTAATTGTATCATGAGGAATGGAAAAAAAAAAGATGGAGTCTTTTTACATTGTAAAAATAGGAAGTATTTACTGCAGACAGGGTGATGTTGACTTTAAAATGAGTTGATTGATCCATCCTGAAAATTAGTGCCTAAAAATAATGTCTGGGAAAAAATCGTCCCTGTAGGGAGATATTGGAATAACACAGGGTCAATTTGATGTCTCTTCAAAACCCGTGGCAAGTGGCTCTGAGGAAAATATGAACCCATGATGCTACTTCTTCCTCTGCCCCCTCTCCCTTCCCCTCCCTTCCCCTCCTCCATCTTCTTTAAGAGAGCATCTTGCCAAAGATTCAAATTGTTCCTTTCGGCCTAGGTTAATTACACAAGCCTTATGCTAATTATTGTTGTAGTGCAGATTTGGCAGCTTTACAAAAATCCCAAACGTGTGCACACAAGTTCAAAAACTCTGTTTCAATGGCTCAGAGTCAGGCTGCGAAGGCATTTCAGAGAATGCCAATTCACAGTGAGGCTGGCCTTTTTTTTTTTTTTTTTTTTTAATCTCATGTGTAGCTGGTAATTTGTAGTTTCGTAGGAATTTGTTTAACTAGCATGTGTACGTGATTAGCTGCCTGCTAATCGAAAACCCATATCTGTATTCCTTAATATCTAGGCATGGTGACTGCTAAGTGACAGATGCAAAGCCTGAGAAATCCAAACTTTCTCCTGGGTGCCACTCCTGTACTTGCTCTGTAGTCTGCTCACCTTGGACCTTCGGCATCAGGGACGCTGCATTTCCAACACTGACCATTCATAGAAGGGTGTAGATTAGGAAGTCCCAACGGAGCAAGGAGAAGATGTAGAAATGTTACTGTCCATCTCTGGGTTTGTGCGGCTGGGCATTGGGGAAGAGTTTTCTCAGCAGCCCGTTCCTTGCTTTTAAGAAGGGGCTGAAAGTGCCTGTAAGGGAAAGACACTTGACTTAGGGGAAGTGAGACCATGGAGGTGCTTGAGAGACAATGTAATAATATCGAGAAGGGAAGCCATGAACAAGAAGCAGAACTAATTAGAAACTGAGTTAGAGGTTTGCATTGTTGAAGGTAAGGTGTCCTCGTTCTTCATCTTGTGTTAACGGAATCCCAATAGCTGGGTAAAGTCCGGAGGACCAGGTAAGGGTTCTATTCTATGCTTCTTTTCCATAAAGCTGTTAATTGAAGTTTAGGGGTGGGGGTGGGGGTGGGGCTACAAATGAAGACCCCCATACTCGGGAGACCCTTCCTCAAGCCTCCGGAATCGCGACCACCCAAAAATCACAAGAAACCATACCTGGATGCAATCAGCAGAGGTTTATTAGGGGAGGAGCCGGCGGTCAAAAACGACAAGCTCTTTAGCTCCAAGAGCAGGGTTTTTGGCCTTTATAATTTTTCACTCTACATCCCCACTTCTTCTAATTTGGTTATGTTTTTAATCATAAAAACTCAATTATTAATAAGTCTATTCTCACCCCACTTCTTATTAGGATCTTTAGAAAAGTTTAAACTCCAGTGTCATAATAATTACCATTTTCTTGACCCAAAGTCTTATATTGGTGGCGCAACACAAAAAGCTGAACAGCATTTATCCTTTCTCTAACAAAAGTTACTAATCTATTTAAAATGTAGGGGCCTATGGTTAAAAGCAAAAGTAAAATCACAAGGGGTCCAGCAAGGGAGGATTGAACCAACTCTTGAATCAAAGTTGCTGTGCATCTCTATCTTGTCTCTGGTCTAACTTTTTTCTGAATTTACTCTCTGGTCACTCTTGAATGGTCTACATAATAGTAACATTTTTTCTTAGAGCAGCACACAGACTTTCTCCTTTAAGAAACAGCAAGTCTAGTAACAACTTAACTTTGTTACTGACTGTTCTAGGGCTCTCAAATCCACATCAGTGGCAGCTCTCAGCTGATGAAAATAATGAGGTGTCTGTATCAATGTAGTTACACCTGTCTCTATACCTATGGCCACTCCTAGTCACAATGTAACAGCTAGAGTCAAGGAAAATAGGCTCTCTGCAGAATCATCTAGGGTGTATCTCAAACTCAGTTCAAGAGTACCTGCGGGATCTAGCTGGACAAGTACACAATAATCTTTGTTTTCATCAAAGATAGCAGTGGAAACACATGGTGTTAACCCGGAGCTGTAAGTCTACCATTTATCAATTTTAGGCACTAGGTATCTGTTAGCAGGGATTCTTGGGCTCTATTCTATTGACTAGGGGTTTCAAAACATTTCCTTTTCTTTGTAACACACTTTCAAAGTTGTCTTCTGACTTTTCCACATTTTGTGGCACATAGCTGTCTACATATACATAAAATCACATATATAATAAAGAGAAATTGCAAAAGGAACAAATCTATATAACTCTAGATTCACATTTCAACTTCAATCTTGTAATCACAAGCTGTCATTTAACCTTGGGTGTACACACACTAAGTCCCACCCTCCAAGGCAGCATTTTCCCTGTGCCTCTGGGGTGGTCTCAGGAGTCAAGGCCTGCTGCTTCTTTAGCCTTGTAGAATAGCAGAAGACCTGGAGCCAAAGAGTAGGGGGTTGTTCAGGCATCTGGATCTTCTCCAGTTGGCATCAGTCACAGGTGGTGATGGTGAACTTCAAGGAGGTCGGATGGTCCACAGCACCAGGAACAGTCTTTTAGTAGCCTGAAAAATCATTTCTCACACAAAATGGGCATTCTGGGTATGGAGCAAGAACAAGGGACACTCTAGCCAGCGCCAGTTCCCAAGGGTAGTTTAATTTTAGGGTCCTGTATATTCTCTCTACCTGTCCTGAGCTTTGGAGACAATATAAACAGTGGATCTTCAATTCCTGACTTACCTTAAAACTGCTCTCTGATCTAATTACCTAGGACACTTGAAACCTCGGGAAGGTCCCTATTCTAGGCTGTTTTCTCCTAGGTATTTCTTAT
The DNA here is from genome assembly GCF_011762505.2 of Arvicanthis niloticus. Taxonomy (NCBI): domain Eukaryota; kingdom Metazoa; phylum Chordata; class Mammalia; order Rodentia; family Muridae; genus Arvicanthis; species Arvicanthis niloticus. Next base: position 154,122,184 of record NC_047658.1, read on the forward strand.
CTACTCTAAGTCTTATTATTTCTCTGGCTTAGAACCTAAGGTCCCTTATACGCTTTAAGTCTCTTAGCTGCTTGGTTGCACTCATATCTTAAGAGTCCATCTGTGTATTTAGCCTGGTAAATCCTTTGCTTTCTGGGGAGTATAGTTCTCCCTTCTTGTGTGTGCCATTGTCTATTTTAGGCCCCAAACCTGGGAGGGCTCCTGTATCAAGCCACTTGATCTGTCCGGTTATTGCCTCAGGCTGGAGTCTCCTCCCTTTTTGGTATCCTGGGCAACAAATATTTACAGCTTCTGGTTTCATCAGGGTTTCCTCTCTTGGCATATAGCCTTGCAGGCATGGACTGTGGCAAAAGCATACCTGTTGTCCATGCAGATGTTGGCTTTCTTGTCAGCCCCAAGTTCCAAGGTTGTTCTCTGCACCGATGATCTCAGGGGTGGGGAGTCAGTCCAGATGGCATGTGTCCACCACAGTAGCGCTGGCTTGTCTCTGACCAGCATGGAGAAAACTGCTCCCGTCTGTAAAGCAGGTTACCTTGGCTCCTGGCTGAAGTCAGTCTTTTATCCGTTGAATTCCTGTCAGCTAGTTGCAGCCCAGGAAGTGTTGTATCTGGATGTCCATCCTAGGGAGTATCCCCTCAACCAGATAGGGGATAGGAGCAGCCTAGGATGACCATAAATGAATGGGATACCCAGCCCATCTCTTAGTCCACCATTTTCGGGTAGTCCATGAATACGTTTTGACCCATTGGCCTGGAGGAAGCCCCTGTGTCTATCAAAAGTTGGGTGGCTCCAAGCTGCCCCATCTATCTCACCACTTGGGGTGTTTTTCGAGGCCTGGGATTTTCTGGCCCTGGCTTCTATTTGTTAGGGCCCTCTTGGACCCTGAAGCTGGCTCCTTTACTTGCAATGCACACACTGGTCTTTTTCAAAGAGTTTTATCTCTCTTTGATTGGAGTCCCTTTTTTCTGCTTTCTGTAAATTCTTTCCTGTCACCTTTCTCTTTCTTCACCTCTCTCTAGTCTCCTCTATTCCTCTCTATTCCTCTGGACTCACAGCAACTGATCTCTATTCTTCTTCTCTACTCTTTTCTTCTAGACTTATACTAAACCTTCTCTATTCCTCTTCTCTATTCCTTTCTTTTAAATCTTCTCTTACTTGTTATTACCATCAATCATTTTAATATGTAGTATACTTCCTAAATCTTTCAATAACTTATCTTGTAGTCTCTGTAGCCTCTGGAGCCTTGTCTACACTGACAGAATGTCTCTATGAGCTAGTCTAGAAAGGCTGTGGGTAACTTATCTGATCTCTGCTTAACCTCATGTGTCCTGATCAAACTTAGTGGGGTCTCATGTAACCCTCTCTCTCAAGATCTATCAGCAGAATCTGGCGTGGGCCTTTGGGTGTCCCTTACCTTCTGTCACATGAAGGTCTCAGTCACATCTGCTCCAAATTGACCTGCTGCTGACCACGGCCTGATCAATTGACGGGGTCCCCAATCTGAAGACCAGAACCTGCAAAGGTCTTGTGAAAGCAAGGCTTTTACCTTATTTATTGCTTTGAACTCTGTGTAGACTGATGCATTTGTGAGGCTGCATGACTGCTGTTCACATCACACTAGAGACCATAACCTAATTCAGTCTGTAAACAGTACCTTGTCCACAGGTGTAATGTGAGCTCAACTCTGAAGCTCTAAGAAAGAAACCAAATCAGAATGAATAGCCTTATCTATAGCATTTCACAGCAAGGATTATTAAGATGTTGAAGGTTCACACAGTTATTAACAATTTTTAAAAGGCAACTTGAGTTACATTTGACACTTATTTGAATTTAACTTTTAACAAAATAGAAACTTTGGTAGAAGTGATATACAACAAGAACAACAAAGTCTTCACCACTTCTTCAATTTTATCTTGTGAAAACTCTCATCTTTGAACCAAATCTTAATGAAAATCTCATATAAATAATGAAATTGACTCAAACAGTAATGGCTAGAAAATTTATCAAAACTGAAGGCCAGACTCAGGGCAGCCTATAACTTTTAAGCTGTAATTTTAGAAAAAAGCACTGCTTTACTTATTAAACTGGGAAAAATCATTATCAACTTCCTTATTACAGAAGCTAAAAAACTGCTGGCCCCCTTTTTTTTCTGCTTTCTGCTGGTGCCCTTCTCCTAGCCACAGAGCAGGGCGAATTATCAGTTTTTCTTGTGTAAATCAAGACTGCCTCACAAGTAAGTTTTAAACTAAATTAAGTAAGCAGTTTTAACCAGTTCTTGTCTCTCTCTCTCTCTCTCTCTCTTTTTTTTTTTTTTTTTTTTTTTAAATAATTAACTCTCAGGTGAACAATCTTCCTGCGGCTGTTTGTCTAGCTGTCCTGGCTCCACTGCCAGGTTTTTTTCTTTTTTCTTTTATCACCTGGGTTCTCATCTATCTTCATAGGCGGCAGGTGGAAAACCGCCATTTGTTGCACTAGTGACCTCAAGGTACCCAGTACAGCCAGGAATACCAAACTAGGTAGCTGTTGCACGCTGTTGCTGTGCTGGGGAACCATGAGTTGTCGCCCGCTAAGTGCGGGCTGGGTGAGGGCACCCTCCATGTGCTGTTACCTGAAGCATACCCTACATGCGGTAGGTGGGCTGTAGAAACACGAACCGTGAGCACGAACCGAGGTAGCTGCCCCTTATTAAAGGACCTGCCCGCCTTTCTGCAGCTGTATTCTTGTACCGGCGGTTTCATTTCTCTCTCTGCCGGCAATCATGTTACCTATTTTTAACTCAAGATGTTTAACACAGTAGATTAACAGCTAACACACAAATGATTTGCCAAGAAAAGACACACACATATAAAAAAACAACACAAATAGCTCACCCCTCTCACGGGTGGTACATAAAACACAGATAGCTCACCCCTGCCACGGGTGGCACAAATAACACTTAACCACATTTGGTTACGACCCCAGATGGAGAAGGATTCCGCGTCTTCTCCCCAAGTAGGAGCGCTCAGGCTCTTGAAACCCGACGGTCAGATCCCCTGACCTTCTGGAAGGCCTCTCGCCTTCCCCCTGAAATCCAACAGTCAGATCCCCTGACCTTCTGGAAGGCCTCTCGCCTTCCAAGTAAGACTCCAATAACCAGACAACGCGGTCAGTCTTCACAGATTCAGATTTAACAGATTCAGACAACTTGGTCAGCCTATGCTGGACCAAGTCTACCAGATTTCTAACACGCCAGCAATGAACAACCCAAAAATAGACATACTGCCATGAGAGCATAACAACCACGGTGGCCATTTCTGACCTTTTCTCTCTAGTTTCATTGTTAACACACAAAAAGACTAACAAATAACCCGTCTCAATCGCCAGTGCCAGCCAAGAGGGATTCCACGTCCTCTCCGGCACCTAGATGCAAACCTGTGCCAGCCTAGAGGGATTCCACGTCCTCCCCGGCACCTAGATGAACCCCCAAACGTCTCTGGGGGTGCAGCAGCTAGTGACTCTCCAGCACGTCTGCTAATCACTCATTTGTCTCCTCTCGAAACAAAAATGGTTTACTGCCCCTCACGAGACAGAAACAGCTGCCAGTCCAAACCGAAGTGCACTTTTCAGAAACCAAATAATTCAGACAGACGGGCACAAACAACTTAGAAACCAAATAACTTAAACAAACCTAGACAAAACAGCACACGATTTAGGCAACCCTAGAACACGAGAAATCAGACGATTTAGGCAAACCCGCACATGAAAAACCAGAAATCAGTACATGAAAAACCAGGCAATTTATACAAAAGGTCACACAACAACCAGACAGAAAAAACCGCGGTGTCCCTTTACCTCCCAGCGTGGTTCTTGGATTAAGGTGGTCGCATATCCAGGACGAGCCCCCAAATGAAGACCCCCATACTCGGGAGACCCTTCCTCAAGCCTCCGGAATCGCGACCACCCAAAAATCACAAGAAACCATACCTGGATGCAATCAGCAGAGGTTTATTAGGGGAGGAGCCGGCGGTCAAAAACGACAAGCTCTTTAGCTCCAAGAGCAGGGTTTTTGGCCTTTATAATTTTTCACTCTACACAACTACATTAGATATTCAACAGAGAAGAGGGACTGGTTAGAACTGGAACATGGCATTTGGGGCAACCTGAATCTGTGTTCCCAGGAAATTGTCACTCATATTTGGGTCCAAAATAAATGATTTCTTATTCCCTGTGAGATGGGAACTATGTTTTTGTGTCAACAATATTTATCTATGGCAAAGATGTATTTTTTTGGCTATCAAAAAATTAGTGAAGTTATAACAGTATTGGTCTACCAGCATCATCGTTAAACTTGTGTGTTATTTACTGGTAGCACCAGAAGTGTGATGGGGCCAGAGAGCAAGTTAACAATATGGCTGACAGGTTGTAGGACCTGGAGACAGCAGGAAATAAGACTAGGGAGTAGACTCTAGGGGGCAGGAAGATGAATGGAGAGATGAGTCTGCCCAAGCACCGGCTGCAAACCCTTGAGCAACAGGACTTGTCTTATAATCATCTTTAACCACACTGAAGTTTGAGAAATAACTGCTCTGGTGATAATTTCACAGTCTTGCAATCTGTCTGATGCTCTGGTAAACACGTCAGTTCAGTGTTCTCTCCCTGCCTCTATTACAGTTTCAGTCCTGGGGGGAGACATTTATTGGGGACTTTCTTAGTTGGAAGGGAAAACAGAAAACAAGAGGTAAGAGACCACTCTTCCGTGTTTTAGATCTTACTGCTGCTTGGTTCCTACTCGTAAACACCTTGGGAAGCTTTGGTGATACAGAGTATAGAATGAGATCAAATGTGTGAATTTACGTTAACCAGATTTTTTTTTCCTCAGATAAATTCAGGGACAACATTTCTGAGTTAATAAAGGGTCTGAGAAAGAAGTGGCCCTGAGCAACACCTTTATTCTCTCCTCTTATCACCCCCCTCAACCCACACAGGGCCCCTCCTCCATCACCATTATTATTCAACCTGAATCACTCCATTCCTCTCTGAGGGAGCAGCACATCCGTCTGGCAACAGCAGTGAATCCCAGGTACTTTTGCGTCTCCCGTCTGTAATGGATTTGACAAAACGCCAGATCTGGTAGGACGAAAAAGCAGGGACTTCATGTGAAGGGACCTCATTAGGTTTTTGTTTGTTAATCTGCACCTTAGTTAGCAGAAGCTTTCCCAGGTGCCTTGTGTTGGAAAGGTTTTGCCACAGGAATGATATTGACCTTCATCAAGGTATCTCCTTACTCCAGGTGCCCATCCTGTTTAGTGAGGCAAACATGTTATGGATGCTGAAAATAACTAAGGGGCCTTTCATCTTGTGGTTTAAAACACAATTATTTCATGATATAGTTGAATATATATATGTGTATCCTGGCCTGAGCTGCCCGGCTTGGGGGCCACTGTGTCCCACCCGAGCTGCTGCTCCAGTCCTTGGGTCAGGGTCTAGCAAGAGAGAGTGTGGGGATGAAGGGGAAGAGACTTGAAGAATGGAGACAAGACAGAGGTTCTGATCAAGTCTCAAATTTCTTTATTGTCTCCCATTGAAGGGAAGTCTGGGGTATTATACGCTTTGCCACGTGCCTTGTAGGCGTGGATACCACATGCGCCTTGCAGCTGGGGGCACTAAACAGCAAAACAAGCTATGTGGGATAAACAAGATATTTATCAGAGTGTGCTCAGCTATTGTGGACTGTTGAAAAACAAGTCTCTTGTCAGGGTATATGGCTCCGAAATGGCTGCAAAGATGATAACCAATTTTTGCTACGAGTTGGCTCCCTACATATATGTATGTGCATACATATATATATATGTGTGTGTGTGTGTGTGTGTGTTTGTGTCTATATATACATACATATATACTATATGTATGTATATATACATATATAAACAAATCTATTGAACATTTCAATTGTGCTTAAAAATACCTTCATTGTTGCATGAGAAAAAAGAGAGGAGCAGGGAGTAGGGGGGAGGGAGAGAGAAAGAAAGACTACATAATATTGTTTTCTTACACTTAAAAGTGAATAATAAAACCAAAACCTCACAAAGATTTCTAGGTCCATGTCACCATCCATCAACAGTAATCACAGTTCGAATGGAAGACACATTTTACCACTCCCTGGTGAATAATAACGAGTCAGCAGTAGCCTTGGGAATTGAAGAAACTCAAAAACACAGAGAAAGTCTGCCTTCGGGTGAAGGTAATTACTATTATCTCTGACTCCTGGGACAACTCTCTCATTGTTCTCTGTAATAGGGTAAGGAAGCTTTGTTCTCTGGCTCACAAGGAAGCACTGTTTGCTACTCGAAAATTTCATATGAAAGTAAAAATGTCCTATGTGACAAATACCAAACTCTGTGTAGGCAAATAGATCTTAGGTCACTAAAGACATGAAAATATTTGTCTAAAGACACATGGAAGCTATAATGGTTACTTTTTAGTCCCTCTCTCCCATCCCAGGGTCAATGTTCGAACACAGGGCCTCATGAATGGCAGGCAAGCATCCTATCACAGAGCTGTGTCTTCATTTGTGTAGGGGCAATTTATACATATTCCAGATCTTTTGCACTAAATTGAGTATGGTAAGAAAAATACAAACATATGGGAAGATCATTGACACTTAAAAGCACACAGAAGAAAGAACGGCCAACAGACACACATTCCTGTCTGAGCTAACAGGTTTTCCTAAGAGCTAGTTCAGAGGTCCTTTGAAAGTTTGGCCAGTCTTATTTTAATACAGCAGTTTCACATAAAAACAAGTCAGAACATTTGCAAGGCAAGGTGTTGTTTTCCTTTATGTAGTCAGTAAAAGCACAGCTCTAAGATTAGGCTGTAATAACAAAAGAATTTGGGAGCAGCTGATTTTAGACATATAAAAACAACTCACCCTTCTGCCTCAAGGCATCCTGAATATGCAGTGTGCATTGTGCTTCAAGTGTCAAGGCAAGGAAGTCTGCCTTGTTTGTAATGAGATGAACTCATATGAAGGAAAAAAATGAGAAATTGCTGTACAGATTGATCTATAAGTTGGTGAGTAACACTTGTATCATAAAGTCATGCATTCTATTGCCTTCTCCTTAATCTCGGCACTCAGGAGACAGAGGCAGGAGGATTTCTGTGAATTCCAGACCAGTCTGGTCTACAAAGTGAAGTCCAGAACAGCCAGGGAGGTTACAGAGGAATTCTGTCTTGAAAAACTGTAAAACAAAACAAAGCAACCCCCCCCCCCACCCAAATCACGACTTTTATTGTTGCTTTTCTAAAGTCTGTAAAGGTTAATTTATATGTTTCTTAAACATTTAGGAATGGCACATTAATTTATTAAAGGTCATATGTGAAGCTTGAAGTCTTTTGGTATTTATGGCTTAAGTTGTGTGGAATTTTATATATCATAGATCTTTTAGATATCATATTTTTAAAAGTCTGTGCTTTGGGGAAAGGTAAGGGATAAAAGCTTGTGATACATTGCTTTAAGTTAATTAGGGAATGACGGATATGCTTGAACAGAGCTGTTAAATGTTTCTTTGGTATTTTGCATTATTCTAGCTGCCTCTCATAAATTATCATTTAATTTCCCTGTCTCTAGGAGGTAGATATTGTTTACATTTACCGAATCATCAAACTGAGGTACAGGCCACACTACATACACTCCATAGCAAAAAAACAAAGACAAACCAAATAAAACACCACGGTGCCAGGACTCCAATCAGGCAATTGCAACATTTGCAGATCAAATCATCTCATTAAGTTTCGTTAGGTTTTGTATTTATAACTGACTGCTTAGGACGCAAGCCACTTCATTCGGGTTACTTTAAAGCCACCATTAGCAGATATTCGGAAAGAGATTTTGTCCCCTATTACAAACTTCCCAGTGACTCACAAGTTACTCAGCTGACTTCTCTACACCCAGTGCTCCACCCAAGCTAGTTCACTTTGCTGTTGCATAGCAACAGAACATCCTGAACACCAGAAGGCGGTGCAGCCTCCCAGGATCTAGCAAGGGGCCTCCCAGGGGCTCCCCAGGGTCTAGCAAGGGGCCTCTCAGGGGTCGAGTCAGGGGCGCCCCCAGAATCTAGCAAGGGGCCTCCCAGGGGCCCCCAAGGGTCTAGCAGGGGGTTTAGTTCTCAAACATCTGAATCCTAGACCGACTCCGTCGGATCGACTGCCCCGCTTCTTGTTCTGCGCCATAATACACTTCCTTAAGGTTATGTTTTCTCAGATTTGACCAAAACATGTGAAGCCAAACAGGGGTGGGCAAAGACCAAAATAAAGGGGCGAGACAGCAAGGCAAGCTGGGATGCTCTCTACAGCACGTGCAGAGACGCCCTGATAGATTCCGATCAAGCCTGCTTCTAGACCGCTCTTTTGTGACCACAAAAAGCTAAGGAAGCGTTCACCAGCCGGGAGGCGAGAGGGCCCCGCGACTTCCGGCTCTGCCACGTCCGAGGAAAAGCCTTTGCGGTGGTGTAAGCGGAGGGGGTCAGGGGGCGGGCGCGGGGGCGGTGCTCTCGGGCGCGCTACCCAGATGGTGCAGCCCCCTAGAGAAGCTGCTTGGGAAGGCGGTTGGCACAGCAACCTGCAAAAGTAGTGGCGAGCGGAAGCGCGCCCCCCTCAGGCCTGTCCAGAGGCCTAACAACCTTTTTTCATGGTTGCCACTGAAAGGCTGGGGATCGCGCGCGCGTAGGCGAGCCCTGGAGCGCGCCGGCCAGTCCTGCCAATCACGAGCCGTCCCCGCCTCCCGCCTGGCCCCGCCCCGTCCGGTGGCTGAGGCTTGCGGCCCTCGGCGCACGCGCAGTCGGAGCTGTACAAAGCGCATCCGCCCGCTACGGTCAAGCTAGCCAATCGCGTGGCTCTCCTGCGGTGGGGCTCCGCCCCCGGGGCGAGGTCAGTGTACTGCGGGCGCTAAGCTGGTTGTGTGTACGTAGTGTTTCTGCTGTGAGCATGGCTGACCAAGGTACTGAGCTTTTTTTTCTGGTGCTGGCCTGAGCGGCAGGCCTGCGGGTGTCTGAATATCTGATAGAGAAGCTCTTCCGGGCGGCGCGGGAGCTCGGCCTCCTGCTCTGTAGGGTAGAGGGCTTTCTGTGGTGAGGGAGGTGGAGGGAGTGGAGAAGGAGGGGGACGGGGGTTGGAAAAGAGAAGAGCGCGGGAGGGAGCAGGGGGAGAGCGCTTTCTGTTGTTCGGAGGCAGGGGAGGGAGTGGAGAAGGAAGAAGGAGGTGGACAGGGTGGAGGAAGAGGGGAGCTGAGGGGGGCGGGCTTTCTGTGGTGAGGGTGAGGGAGAAAGGGGGCGGAGGCGTTGGCGGGGAGGGGCGGGGCTTGGAGAAGGTGGGGCGGAGTGGGGGGGGAGAAGGGCGGAGGCTTTGACCCCAGTTAACGAAAGGGGCAGAAGCTGCTTTCTGACACCTCGGGACTCATTCTTGGTTCTAGGCACAAAGCTTTTAAGATTCGAGATTGGGACTGTATTGCTTTTTATTTATGGAATTGTAACAAAAAATTATTGAAATTATTCCCTCCCTGAAATGCAAATTTTTAGAGCTATTTTAAAGGAGAAAAATGAGGGTCAGTGAGATACTAACCGGTCTATTTGTCGTGAAAGAAACAAAACTTGATTACTCCCCATGTGGAGGGGTAAATGGAAAAATATGAAAAGAATTAGAATAAATTACAGCTACATATAATTGGAAGAAATTGCTGGCTTTTTTGGTGGTTAGATCACTGAAGAAAATTTTGTGAGAAAAATTGAGGTCTGTTTTGAGATAATTAATTTGATTATCATTCGTGGCTTTTCCTTTTTAGAAGGAAGTCAGGAAATCACTTCCAAGATGGAAAATCCATCAGATTCAGCATCTGCTTCACCTGACGCTCCTCAGACTAGTGAGAATCCATCCTCACCCACCACTTCACCTGACACTCCTAAGACCAGTGAGAATCCACCGTCACCCCATTCGAATAGTTCAGGAAAGCAAGTACGAACGTCTTGTGTTGTCCTCTGCCACCCCCCAATCTGTTCTGTGTTTTCTGAGGATACTGGAGTGTGAATTAATGTATAGCCCATACCTTTCTAGCTGCCAAGATTTTCTTCTTGAATCAGTTCATGTTGTTTAATTTCTCACAGGTTATTGAGGTGCTCCAAACCACGGAAACTTGAGTCTGTTCAGTATTTCTTAGGGCGGGGAGTCTTTGGTAGCAGGTCTTCTCCTTAGTGTATAGTTGGGAAGCATTTCTGGTATTGGCAGGCAAATACTAGCTGCTAATGACGGGCAAAGCATGTCAGTCCTGTTTTAGTTAACTTTGCTAAAGTAAGACTAAAGGTAGCCTCTGGAAGTTAGAGACATTGGTGATGCTTGCTTGAGATTTGTGGAGACAGAAAGCCATTCAATGTATCTATCATAGAAGCATATGGCCATTGTTGTTATTAATGAATTTATTTATTTTTGGTTTTTTGAGACAGGATTTCTCTGTGTAGCCCTGGCTATCCTGGAACTCACTCTGTAGACCAGGCTGCCCCCCGAACTCAGAAATCCACCTGCTTCTACCTCCTAAGTGCTGGGATTAAAGGCGTGCGCCACCACTGCTGGCATGGCCTTTATTTCTAATAGATTGATTTACTTCAAGGATATATTAACATTTTTGATGTGTGTGTCTTTTTCAGCCTATTACTGGAACACCTAAAGAAAGATTAAAGAAAGCAAGATCTTCATCTCAGTCTTTTTGTAGTGTGGTGAAGCGTATTAAGGTAGAGAATGAAGAAAATGATCAGACCCTTTCAGAACCAGGAGAATCTTCAAAAGAAGAAAATTGTTCAAAGGCCCAAGAAAGCTTGAAAAACAAAGACAATGAACCTGAAAAAGAGAGCTCAGAGAATAAAAATACATGTGACTCTAAGTCACCTGATACTGGGTCATCTAGTGCCCCCGAAAAAGATTCTGTGACTAAGACTACTAAACAAAGTTTAAAGGAAGAAAAAGCAAAATTGACTAGGCAGGTTCAAGAGAAGGAAGACCTTCTTCGGAGGTTAAAGTTAGTCAAGATGTATAGAATAAAGGTGAGAAGAATTTTAGAACCATTGAATTGTTTTTACATAAATCGCAGCAGTTTCAAAAATTGTAAATAAATTTTAGTCTGATAAACAAGAAGCCAAATAACAGAAACCTGGGTTACAAGAGCTTTGGCTGAAATAGGAAGTAGTTGGTTCAGAGTGAGGCAGGTGAACCCTTCAACACCGTAAAGCTTGAAAGCTTCGGCTTTTGTTTAATGCACAGGTGAAGCATTTGGGCTTTAATTTCTAGCCAGTAGCAAGATTAGAAGTGTGAGGTGTTAGATGAAGATGCAGTGGGAACAGAACGGGATGACGTTAGGACTAAAAATAGACCAGAGAGTGCTGGGTGCTGTACTTTATCAATCATGTATCTGATAAAATGGCAGGCATTTTATTTGAGAAAGCACAGATTTTAGGTTTTAGCTCACACACATTGAGTAAAGCAGAACACGGATGTCTGGAAGGGGGAGACATTTATTATTTGTGTGGTTTTTACCCATGTAACACCTCATTCTACCCCAAAACTGGAGTAAATGACAGAATAGCATATCTTATATGTGGTTTTGGATTTTTAGGACTTTCCTAAATTTAACTGATTCTAAATGTTGATAATACTTTAAACTTGAATATTTTTACCTTTAAGAACAGTATTCAGTTCACAGAAAAATTACGAAGGTACAACACAGCATCATATCTTAAAAGTATAGTTATAATACAAAACGTGTATTGAGAACCTCAATCTGTTCTTATGTTTAATATGTGAATATAATAATTTTTCCCCTAAGGTTAAGGTTTGCCCAGAGCTTGTACTGCCCTTTTATGCCTGTGTTACTGGTCTTTAAAGTTAGACAGGAACTAATTAATTTAGTCATTTTGATGGTGTAAGTTAAAATGCATGGCATCTAATTACTGAAGGGCTTTTTCTGTTTCAGAATGACGTGACTGAGTTAGAAGATTTAATAAAGAAGTGGAGGAAATGTGGCCAGCGGCTGCTGCGTGAGCTGCAATCAATCATGTCCGAGGATGAGGACGAGAAACTGACCCTCACCGAGTTGATCGACTACTATGGGATAGATGACAAATTGCTGCACTATAATAGACATGAAGAAGAATTTACAGGGGTTTGATACTTTTTTTCCCCAGTCTCCCCCCACCCTCCTCTTCTTGGGGTGACGGAATCATACCCAGGGCCTCAAAAAATGTGCTCTGTTCCTGAGCTGTACACTTGGCCCCTTTACAGAGTATCTTAGAGAATGACAATGAAAAGAGAAATGTTTTAAAGGGAAAAAAGATCTAAGCTGCTGTGGCTTAGAGGGAGGAATGTTGAACAGTTTGTGATATTCTGACACAAAATTATAAAGGGAAGCTTAGTATTTTGGATATGTTTGCTAAAGAAAATATTTAAGTATAAAAAATTAAAATTGTGTTTAAAAGGAAGTTTGGATAATTTTAGAAACCAGGGTTAATACATTGATTTTTGGGGCAAAAGGTTTTATATTCAGTATTAAAAAGTAGTCTGTTGAATGTCTAAACCTTAAGTGGCATAAATGTAACCTGCCCCTCCTAAGTTTATGGACCTCTCCTCATCTGCTTAACATATCTGTCTGCTAATCTAGCAACTGATTAAACTTACATGTCTACAGTTTTCTCCAGTTCGTGTTCATTTCCCTCATTTACTAAAATGAGCCTCTGTTTCTTGGAATGCTTCATATCCTTACTTCCTATACAAAGGTGTTCTTGGCATGAAAGGTTCTTCACAATCGCCCTTGTAGATTTATCTGTGATATTGAGTTCATAGCCCTCAGCCAGAACCCTATCCAAATAACTAGGATACCTATCATCTTAGCTACATGTGAAACTATTCTTGAAGATGCCAGCCCTGTGTTTTCCAAGTTTATACAATAGCTACAGCTTCAGTCACATGCTTTCCCCATGGGCTCTTTCTAAATTCTCAGCAACTGGGCCAGCTTAGGTCTGCTAAATCATCTAAACTGACTACCTTAGAGTTGTTCTAGTCGTGAGGAAGGAAGAGTCAGCAAAGAGACGTTGGTCCTGCTGTTCACACACGAAGTGCTGAGCATGCATGGGAAAATCAGTTAATAGACCTTGAGAATATCTTCAACATGGATTTCTTTTTTACTTTTTTCACATCTGTGATAGTTGGTAGTATTTTTTTCCTTTTATTGGAAATAGCTTTTTTTCCCCCTTACATATATTCTGATTATGGTTTCCCTTCCCTCTACTCCCAGTTCCTCCTTCCCCTCCCATCCAGATCCACCCTCCTGTCTCATTAGAAAACTAAAACAGGCTTCTAGGCATAAGAGTAAGATAAGATGAAAACGAGTATACCAGAATAGGGCAAAACAAAGTGGAAATTGTTATTTTTTGAGGTAGTCTTGTAACCCAGCACTGGCAGCCAGTTCTAGTGATCATAAAATTATAGGAGTATGCTCCTAAGCGAAAGACGTGTTTTGATTACTCTTTTACCCATTCAACTATATATTAGATATGGTGATGTACATTAAGCTTAAATTTAGATTATAAATTGCAGATAATTGGGGCATTGATATCATGTGAAGACAATAAGTGATTCTGAAGATGTCACTCGGAATCAGCAGACCACAGCTATGGGAGGGTGGATGGGATTTTGTTTGCCAGCGAGTTACTCACAGAATTAGCATATTCTAGAATGAACAGTTTCAAGGGCATGAGCACTTGTTTGCTAAACCCTTTTAGGGTAAAAAAAACCCTTGAGTTCTGTTACAATAGGAAAGGAAGGAAGACTGTTTCCAAAACAGTTTGCAATCCGGTGTTTCTTGGCCGAAAACCATTGTTCTTTAATAAATACAAATGACACTTTATGGAATTTTACTCATTTATTCATGTAGGACAGGTAACTATACTGAGTAACCACCTAAACTGTATTATTGAAAATGTGCGGCTAAGAGGTGACCTACTTAAATTTTGTGATATGAGAGAAGTCTCTATCCAAGTTAGTTTGGCATTGGTCTGCTCTGCTCCTGCTGGTTTTCTACATTGGGACGAGAGCAGGGAATGTTTTCATCCTCAGTCTTTCAACTTCAGCCTGCAGTATTGAAATCTGCTCAGCTTGCTGCTTGGAGATGTTCGTCAGCTTCTGCTGTTTCATCAGGTTGTCGTAGCGTTCTCTGGCAATCTTCTCACAGGTCAGCTTAGACCCTGATCCAGAAATGGAGAACGGAAGTAGTTATTACCAACTCTTTCTGTATAGAAGCTACACTTACGAGTAAGATCAGTCCCGTAGAAGGGGCTGCTAGTAGCTATGACTGTTGTTCAACTCTCAGGGAAACTAGTTAGAATCCCTTTAGTTGAGAAAAAGAGCTCACCTATTTCATTGCAAATGTCTTGTCTCTCTGAGACGGCCACCAGTTCTTCCCGTAGATTACAGCTTAGGGTGTAATTTGCTATATCTTTCTGATTGCTGTATTTTCCCAATTTCTTGAGTAGTTTTTTGCAGTTTTCTACGTTCTTCTTATGATTCTGAAATTTTTGTCCCCATGAAACCCCAAAACAATGTTGAAAAAAGTTTATAAAACCATCTGCACTTTTGAAATATTTTTTCATCACTAAGATAATACTATATATATCCCTTGTGTCTGTTGGATGGTCTGTCCATAGTAGACACTCAGGTTTTTTGTTTGGTTAAAAGATCGAATATTAATTAATACCACACTTCAGATAAGATTTTATGTGGTCTTAATGAACATTTTAAAACCTTGGCAATTACTTTCCTTCAATCTTACATGCTATATAGTAAAGCCAGTTTTGTTATGAAGTTATTCGAAGACAAAAAAATCTAAAATGCCAGGAAAACAATTAGTACTTGTGTGGCTCAGATTTACTGTGAAAGCAAATCCACGTAAATCCACATAAATCCCCAGAGATTATTCCCACCAGAGGAATGCTGCAGTCTTATCACTGGCTATGGTTACAAAAACACCATCGGGGACCTTGGATTTTCATGAATATCAGTAAATTATCAAGTTTCTGTGAGATTCTGAGTCCATGACTGAAACATTGCTTTGTCCACACGATTCCCAACTGTAGCTTTGTAATAATTGATATGCTTGAGACTGACCTTATCTATAACACTGATCGTTTGCTCCATTATTCCAATCTGAATGGCAATCACAGTCTCGTAGTTTGGTTCATTTAGGTACTTTTTAAAATAGGAAATAAAAAGACATAATACATATAAGTATATTTTTTCCTATTTCTTTTAGATAACTATAAACAGTTTGGAAAATTACAGTTTTTGTAGCAAATATCTGTATGTTAAGATTAATTTGGCTTTTGTGCTATGATATTTACTTGTATTTAGCTATTAATACACTCATCTATGTGCTAATCATTGCAAATGCTTAATTTTTTTTTCATTTGTTTAACTCACCAAACATAGTGTCTATGTGACCTAGACATGTGACCTAGCCTTCAAGAAAAAGGACAAGCAGAAACCACTAGGTACCAGAAGATATGTCACGTGTTCGAAAAGGCAGTCTGTGAGGGGTTAAGGTTTCTCCAGACTTGGAAAATCAAGGAAGACTTGATGGAGAAAGTGGCATAAGTTAAATGTTGACAAACCAGGTAGATAGGATAGAGGAGGTCAGGGGACAAGGAACATAGGAAGAGAAGAAACAGGAGGAGGAGGAGGTATTTCCAGGTCTAAGAGCTCCCGTGAACAAAAGTTAATTCATATGAGCCCTTGGAGATGGCTTTGCCACATAAGCATGAGGATCTGAGTTCAGATTCACCCGTGCAAAGCCTCTAACCCCAGCACTGGGGGTGGGGGGTGGGGGGCGCTTTCTGGTCAGCCAGTCTAGCTGAAATATGTGGAAAAATTTCTGAGAAAGACACCCAATGCTGGAGTCTTTAGCCTGCACGCGAGTGTGCGCGCACACACACCCCTCTCCCTTCTTCCTCCATTTCATTTGAGACTACTGGTGGATAAGAGGCATTTGTTCCTCTTACTTGCCCTAAAGGCAAGTTGAAAGACACTATCCCTCTAGGGACATTGTAGTTTATTTGGTAGCTAGAGTGTTGTTTAAGATATTTGAATAGATGCTATTAGAACTAAGTAGGAATTTAGTGTGAGAGCCATATACAAAATAATAAACTAAGTGGATTTTGAGAGTGAAAGAAGGGGGAGGAGGGAAGGGAGGGGAGGACAGAATGAGAATGAATGAGGCTATGAGAGACCCTGGGCCAAGAGACTACTCAGAGGCTAGCTGTAATCAATGTATATCTTACTCTAAACCAGTGAAAATGGAGGACTGGATGAACATCGGTAGAAACAGGGAAGACAAAGAAAAGGTAAATAACTAAACTGGGAAAGACAGGTACAGGAAAGACACCAAAGCTGACTCAAAATTTTAAGCCTGAGTGTCTACAGAGATGAGAAATAAGTAAGAAAAAGAGCCATGGAATTAGTAAATTAAACCTCTGTAAGAAAAAACTTAGTTGTGTTCACAGATCTGGCTTGGCATATGCTGGCCATTAGGGAGGCTTTTTATTAAGTATCTGTGAATGCTCGCTCGCACGCACGTACGCACGCACGTACGTACGCACGTACGCACGCACGCACGCATGCACGCACGTACGTACGCACGTACGCACGCACGCACGCATGCTGGCACAGGGAAGGCTTGCCTTCTGCCGATCTCGTGAGAAGAACAGCATCTGGATGTCCCAGGCCTTCTGGTTTAGATCCTCCATCTCCATCTCCATCTTCTTGTGCTCCCATTCAATCTGATATATTCCTTTGTGGACCTCTTTACTCTCCATCATGCTAGCAACTTTCTTTTGCCCTTGAGTCTAAAAAGGTAAATGAGTAGTCATGCTCCGATTCTGTATACAAGACTGCAGAACATCTGAAGCTCTCTAACACTCAGATCTGATAACCTGCATGGGTTTGGAAGCCTTCGTGTCTTCGCAGCTGATCCTCTGGAAGACACACGTGGTTAACATGACTAGGCATACCAGCATCTATCTTGTAGCTAGTAGCAAAGAAAACTGTCAGAAATGACACTTAAACACCCTGCTGTTTTTTACTTCACTTGGAATAATGGTCATTCCATATATTCATATTAGGTTATATATTCATATCTTCAATACATTTATATAGGTTATATAATAACCTATGTGAAATTCAGAAATAGTTAAAGATAAATAACATTTAGATTAAATATTAAGCACATCAACTTTAATTATCAAATAAATAAATAATTAAATACTTAACTTGATATTTAATATAACATGGTCTCGATAAAATTAAGGAACATTAATACAAACAGTAATTTTATTTAAATAAAAATTGTCCTAAGATCAGTAAGATGAAATCACTGTGTCTCTAAAATGAATTTGTAGCCCTGTGTGGTGGCACCTACTTGTGATTCTAGTTCTTTGTTTGGAAGTTCTGACAAGAAGACTGCTCTAAGTGTGAGGCCATCTTTGATCACATAATGCTCTCTGAGCCAGCCTGGGCTAAACTGTCAGTCAAGCATTCAATTTATGTAAGAATACTACCCATTATCATTTTCTATTCTTTCTCTTCTTTTTTTCTCCTCTTTTCAAAATCTAGCTTTTTGAAGCTCATGCAACTAAGCTCTGCCCCATCACGTTCTACTCCGTTGTTATATTCATCCTTTGCTCAGAGCTTGGTCCCTCAACTCCTTGCATTTCATATCTTTACACATCTTTTAAAATTGTATCTCAGCCACCCTACTCCTACGCTCACATATGCTCACGTTTCATCTGGCTATCAGATGCTAAAATACTCTCTAAGTTTAAACATCTCTCTGCTGAGGAGAGCATGTTGACCCAGTCGAGGGTCATATGCTTTGGTTTATGTGGGGATTGACACAGCCAGAGAGGTTGCTATTGGCACATCGTGAGTGGAGGTCAGGGATGCTGCTAAGTTGCCTACACAGGGCAGTCCCCATAGAAAATAATCTGTCCCTGTAGGATGTATTTAGTGACTTTAAGTACCCATGTCCTGTTATTGTACACTAACAAGTGGTACCCCTTCCTTAACCCTCTACTTAGACCACCCCTGTCAAGTAGTTGACACTGTGCACAAATCTACTCCTTGGAATCTCTTCTCTCGAGGTATCTAGGAGACAGAGGAGAGGGAGGCAGAGTTGGTTGGCCTTAAGAAGACCACATCAATGATTGTATTAGTCTCTGATGTCTGGGTCCTGACTGGATCCAGCTGAAAGTCCAAGACATCAGGACTGTTTTGACATCAGACATGGAGATGCAGAGTTTGTGATTCTCCCAGATGGTTTTCTGTCTTGCTTTAGGGATTATAGTTAAATGATTGGATGAATCTCAGAAGAGACTTTAAACTTTGGACTTTTGACATGGTTGATACTTCTATAAACCATGGGGACTTTTGAAGTTGGACTAAATGTGTTTGGCATTATGCTATGTTTAGGTATGACCCCCATAGACTCATATGTTTGAACAAGCTTATGGGTGAGTAGAATGTAGTGGTTTGAATATGTTTGGCTCAGGGAGTGGCACTATTTAGAGTTGTGGCCTTGGAGTAGGCGTGTCACTGTGGGTGTGGGCTTTAAGACCCTTTTCCTAGCTGCCTGGAAACCAGTATTTTTTTTTAGTAGCCTTCAAATGAAGCTGTAGAACTCTCAGCTCCTCCTGCACCATGCCTGCCTGGATGCTGCCTTAATCCTACCTCGATGATACTGGACTGAACCTCTGAACCTGTAAGCCAGCCCCAATTAAATGTTGTCCTTATAAAGGGTTGCCTTGGTCATGGTGTCTGCTCACAGCAGTAGACCCTAACTGAGACAGTGTATTAGAATGCACATTTAACCTCACTTTCCTGAACTTTTTGTACTTTAGAATCATGTAGAGAGATTTTTAAAAAAATACATCTTGGGGCGAGGTCTGGGCATGTTTACAAAGTCCTACGGGTGATTCTAATGGCAGCCAGTGAGAGGAAACACTGACACAACTAATTAAATACTGCCTTAGTCAAGGTTATCATTGCTGTAACTGAGAGAAAAGGATTTATTTGGCCTACACTTCCACGTCAGTGTACATCATCAAAGGAAGTCAGGACAGGAACTCAAACAGGGCAGGAACCTGCAGCAGAAGCTGATGCAGAGGCCACAGGGTTAGGCGGGGAGTCAGGGGAGCTGCTCACTGGCTTGCTCATGGCTTACTCAGCCTGCTTTCTTATAGAACCCAAGAAGAGATGGCCCCACCCAAACGGGTAAGGGCCTCCTCCATCAGTCACTAATTAAGAAAATGCCCTACAGGCTTACTCAAAGCCCAATCTTTATGAAGACATTTTCTCAATTGAGGCTCCCTCTCCCAAGTGACTCCAGCTTGTATTACGTTGACATAAAATAACCAGTGCACTTACCACAAAAAGGAGAGACACTATCTTATACAAAAGGCAGTATGTTCAAGAACGATAATTACCCGAATCACAGAATTCAAGTCTTCAATTATATTCTTATTGATGAGAATTGCATCAGAATATTCCAGAGTCAACTGGAAATTCTCCAGTTCCACTTGTCCTTGTTTAAGAAGAACTTGTACTGTCAAATTCACCTGGTATCTCACTTTCTCATCCTGTAATCTAAATGAAAAAAGACTTCAAAGCAATGTCTGTGGTATATTTAGGTTTCTAACTTCACCTACTATCTGAGAAATAAAATTCTGACTGAGGGAATGCACCCCGAGTGGCATGAAGAGTCGCCCCAGAGAGGAAGCTTTCTAAAGACCCTCTAAGGGCCTCTTTACCTGAGCTGGAATTCTACTTAGATTGTTAAAACAACCATATGGACAAAATTACAGTCGTGAGCTCTTACTGTACATTAAGAAAATAACTGTATAGTTTGTACTGTAATGAGAAGAATTTTAAAATGGACTAGAAATACTTTAAATGGAAAATTTGACTTTATTGATTTTTGATAATATAACAATTATATCTATATATGCTACTTTTAAAATCTTTAAAATCTATTGAATAATTCATATTCTCCCTACATCCTACATCTGAAACTGATATTGATAATGAATTTGGGAAGCTCACAGAAGTTTTTACCTATGTGGCTATACATATAGCCCTTTGAAGCAAAGACTTTATACAAAGCACCCAGGCTCCATGAAGAAAAACATAAATCCGTCAGGTGTTTATGGAGAAATTGTTTGGAATTCTGCTTGGCCTTCTACTCAGTCTTGAGCCCAGAAGTCTCCAGTGACAGAGACAGGTTCTTTGTATTTTTATGTAGCAGGAACACATTTTCATAAAACTGCGATCCCCTGGCCCCAAAGTTAGCTTTTGCATTAATGGCAAATTCTCTTTTGAAACAAGTCTTGCATAATAAAGTGCATGATATAAAAATAGAACATTTCAGCACAGGGCCAGGATTGCAACAGCAGACAGAGCCGGCAGTGGACCAGCCAAGCAGGAGGCTGGCTCTGCAAAGATGGCCCTACTTAATCAAGCCCTGCTCACGCTGTGAGTATGAATGGAAAACCCTGAGGAGCTTGAGTTACCGGACGAGTTCATGGAATACCCTCTCGATCTCATGATGTACGGCGTCATCGTCTTCCATTCGCTTCCGGAGAAAAGTCGTCATTTCTAGTAGGCAGGCTGCCTTCTGCTTCACCTGATCAACACAACCACAGCCTGTCAGGACATGTGGACACGATGCAGACTTCTGTCTTTTGACATTTTTCATACAAAAATCTTAACAAGCCTACCTTTCTCAGAGACTAATAGAAGTTTAAGTCTTTTCATAACCCTGGTGAGTTATGTAAAACATGGCTGGCACATTCCATGAATAATTTAGAGTCTCAAGTTGCCCTCTTGCTGAAAATCAAGTATGCAGTTGTGTGTGTGTGTGTGTGTGTGTGTGTGTGTGTGTGTGTGTGCATGTGTATCATATACATGTATATATACCATTTTGAAATCTGTTTCCATGACTTTAGATGGAATTCTAGACTCATAAACATTTGCCAATCTGAAGTCATGCGCACTGACTTTAGGGACCTGGGAGAGAGGAGACAGAGGTGGTCAGGAGGCAGCTGCTCTCAACAGCTAAACATGCTCTCACACTTTTACCTTCGCTCCCTCCCCATCACCTCTTCCAGCAAAGGATGAAGCTGCTTCTGGCCAGCTAAATATAACCCTATGCAAAACTAGATCATTTCTAACAGCGCTGTCCGGGAGAAAAGACACGTGAGCTGTGTGTGCAGTTTAAATTTTGTTGTAATTGTAGAGTGAAAAATTATAAAGACCATTTTATAAAATATATACAGGCTTTTTCTTTATCCCTAGACCTGAGCAAAAGAATGCAGGTTCCAGAAAGCAGAACTGAATGTAAGATTTCAGGCCTTCACTGCCCCGGGATACATTTGGGGAAGAGGAGCATTCCTCAAGCCTTAGAGAAGAAAACCCACCTGTGAGTGAGGAAGGCCCAAAGCAGGAAGACACATTCCTGACCACAAAAAAGATGCAAGTCATCTAGGTGGGGCTGGGAAGCTAGTAGCCACAATGACAGGGCAAAGTGACAAAGTGACAATTGAGAAATAGTTGAACAAGTGACATGGCAAGACCACATTGTTGTGAGGAGTGGGTGTGCATAGTGTTTTCCATATAACCCTGATTCACTTAGGTTGTGTTCCTCTGGAATTCTCCGCTATTTTTATTGTTATATTTCCTTAGCAACCTTTTACCCCCTCCTCACTCTCCAGGTTTGTGGTTTCCCCCTTTAAAAACCCTTCTCAGACTGACTGGTGGGATCAAATTCTGTTCCTGCATGGACGAGCAGTTTGACCGTTGGCTAGCCAACTCTCCCCAATAAACCTCTGCTGATTGCTTCCAGGTATGGTGTCTTGTGATTTTTGGGTGGCCGTGATTTCCTGAGACTTGAGTAAGGGTCTCCCGAGTTTGGGGGTCTTCAGTAATCACTTTATCAGAAGTGAGTGAAATAGGTGGATTTAATTTTACTCATACTTTTTATTGAACACAATCCCCTCAAGATATTATTCTGCTCATAAGCAATGTGAAGATTACTAATGAGACATTTTTCACTTGTTTCTTGGTAGGTCTTATAAATCTGTATGTGTATCCCACTCCGAGGACATCTCAGTCCTGGTCGCATCTGTTTCCAGTGCACGGTGACTGCTTAGCGCAAGCAGCCATCATTTTGGACCTTGAAGATTTACATCATTGCAAATAATATTATGTGACTTTTGTTACGTTAATATTGATATTACTAACTTCTACCCAGTAAGAGAACCTTAGTCCTCCTGGATATACTGACAGGTGTATTATTTCCTGTTAGTACACTTAAAATACAATTTAAAACGCAGTTATATACTTTGTATTCATTTTCCACTTTTGCTCGTCTAGTTGTGCAGAAATGTTCCCAGACAGAGGGGTCCAAGCCTTCTGGCATGTTATTGACATTGTCCAACTCATCCATGGCTTTCATTAGCTGGGCAAAGTTTTCCTTATTTAACTTGGCAGATCCTGGCCGCTCTCCATAAGGAACAAGGCTGGTCACATCTGCCTGTGTTTTCTGTTTGGAAACCCTGGGATTAGCAAGACAAGAACATCAACCTTTAATCCTCTCACAAATACCAAAAACCAAAGAAGCCAACAAACCAAACCAACCAACCAAAACCCACTGTTAAGTAACAGACCATTAGCATAAGCCTGACACTGGGTGGTAATTTCCTTTGTCACTTCAGGGCTGGTGAGTGGGTTACTCCAGGAACAACCGCCCACTTTGTCTATTCATTCCCTAGGTCCCTAGACATGCCCTGGAATTACAGACATCTGTAATTATTCTTGGCCCTGATAGCTTTTCTTATGCTAGGAAATCATTTTTCCCCCCTGAGTATTGTAAGCAGGCCAACAGACACCCAATAGTAGTGTGAGAGCCTACTGGGTCTGTCTGGCATAGCCACTTCTGGTATCCTTTCTTCTGTAGGACATGCCTGGACATATGTAGACTTGGAGAAGGGCCCTTCTTGTCTGCACTAATAGATTAGCTTAGTCTTCTTGGGTTATAGCTGGGAAGGGAAGAAGGTTACAAAGAATGCTAGGCACTCCCTGTGGAGACACTTGACAATGTACTGCCGGTGATGGTTCCACCCATATCTCTAGACAGGATAGTTCTGGGAGAAGCTACTGGCCCAAGGCCAGCTCTGAGTTTGTGAGACCATGGAATTAGATTTCAAAGCAAATTCTCTTTGCTCATACCCCTTGGTTTATTATATAGCACACTCCTAGGCAGACCTGGGAGCTCATCACACTGCAACCTCCATACTCAAGAGTCTGAAGCAAGAAAATAACTGAAAATTCGAGGCCAGTCTGGACCACTTATTGAGCTTCAGGCCAGCCAATGCTATATAGTTAAGACTCTGCCTCAAAAGACGGAAAGTAAAATGGAAAGGTGCTCTTTTGAAAATAGGGAAACTGAGCTAGGGAAATGTCAGTACTGAGCAGGATAAACACTGGTACTTAGTCCTCAGCACTCATATGAAAAAGCCTACTGTTGTGGGATATACTTGAGACTGGATGTGCAGAGATGGGCAGATCCTGGGTCCTCTGGCTAGTCAGCCTAGGAAAACTGACAAGATCCAGGCCAGGGAGAGAATCTGTCTCAAAAACTAAAACCAACAATAACAAAACAATCAAAAAGGTGGAAAAGAACTGAGGAATCAGGTTGATGTCTGGCACACACACAGACTCACACATACATATACACTCACTCACACATACACACTCACACATACACAATACATTTACACACACATATACACAAACACACATATGCACACTCACATATGCCCTCACATACACACACATATTCACACATACATATACATACACACACACACACACATGCTCACACACATTCACATCCACAGTCTCTCTCACAGATATATACATACACACACAGATGCACACATACACACGCATTCACATCCATACACATACACACATATACACTCATACACAAACACACACACACTCTTACACACACATACACACACACACACAGAATAGGGGTAAGGGCTGTGGAGAGAGAAACTAAGACATGAGACAAGTCCTGGGCTAACTTCCCAGTGTCCATGGTAACCTGTTGGAGGTGTGAGCATGAG
The DNA here is from genome assembly GCF_011762505.2 of Arvicanthis niloticus. Classification (NCBI taxonomy): domain Eukaryota; kingdom Metazoa; phylum Chordata; class Mammalia; order Rodentia; family Muridae; genus Arvicanthis; species Arvicanthis niloticus. Next base: position 154,146,429 of record NC_047658.1, read on the forward strand.
TTTGTATCCCTCACACAAATTGCCTCTCTCCTTTGTGACAAACAGCACGATTCTGTATTGCATTTGTTTGAAAATTTAAATTTACTATGTTAGAGATCAGCAAACTATTCCAGTACTTACCCCAGCTTAGAAACATATTTTAAACTTTATTACAAAAATCATTATTGAATAAAAACTTTGGTCTTGAGGTCAGTCTCGTGAGATTTTTCTGAGGAAAAGCAATTTGTGGCCAAATACATGGGTGGGGGAAATGTTGCTGTTTTGCAATCCCTGGAAATCCAAAGGTCACTAGCAAGTTTTTGGGAGGCTCTGCAATGAAGAATGCCACTTAGCTGTAAAGACCAGTATTTATTTCCTCAGATGTGTTCAGTCTTGGAAGCCTGTCTCATGGAACTCCAATTGATACCACAAAGACAGACCTACGTTTGTTGGAATCTGTCTTTGGGAAGCATGTCTGTCAGCCAGCCTGATTTATGACTTCTCATGTGTGAAATGAGAATGTAGACACTTCACTCTTTGTAAAGAGTAGAAGACATCATCACACTCCATCCTCTATCATAAGGTACCAGCAAGATCTTGGAAAACACTGAATTTTGATGCAGGGGGACACCTTCACCTCAGGAGGCCTGACTGATCATTTTTATCAGATTAGAAAAAGGTAAAAAATTACAACTATTTTGCTTTTTGATATTTATTTGCTAATTTTTTATTTTTGTGCATGTGCGCACACGTTTGCGTGTTGTGGGGCACAGTGAAGGTCAGAGGGCAACTTGTGGGAGCTCTACCATGTGGTTCTGAGGATACCACTCAGGTCACCAGGCTTAGCCCTGCTGAGCCATCTCTCTGGTCCTTACAGTTCTTTTAAATAGACCCTGATCTCCCTACCCTGCCTCCCCCAATTTGATAGCATAAGAGAAACAGACCTTGGCCGGCGTTTAAAAAGTTTGTAGAGGATATCCACCTGGTGACCAGAAATATCAGAAAATTCCTTTTTGAAGCTGCGATCCAGGATCTAGGGATAAACACATCATCTCCAGGATTGCAGAAACACACAGAAGTTTCTCAATCTGTTAATGGAATTTCTAAACTACACATAGTGCCCCTGTGACTTTAAGACCTGGTTTTTACAGTTATTGGAAAGCAAAGTTATGGAGGTGCACAGGCTTTCCCAAAGATTTGTTTCTTGGGAGCATGTCAGTGTGTTAGAATAGAGTTTTAAAAAAAGTCATCTAGAAGTGTTCCTCAAGGATGTTTGCTCAGGAAACACACACGTTTTGCTCAGTCCTCTTTACGCTCTTCCTTCCTCCCTTATTTTATCCCGATGTCTTTGTGTTATTCTAGCTATTGTTTCTGTTACAAAGTGCTGGCCTTACTACTAAGTTGACTTTATGGGGAACTTATGGGCTCCACAACTCCAAGTTTGAGAACCCGAAACAGGATGACCTCTCTAACATATATCTTTCCCCTCAAGAAAAAGCTCAACCTAGGGAAACTTAAGAAAATTCTTTCTAACCCAGAATGAAATTCATTGACAACGGAAGGGACGGGAGGAGAGCAGTCCTCGAGGGAACTAACTTATGTCCTGTTCAGCCTCCTCAGCCAATCCCGAGCGCAACGACTCTGCATTTGCCGAGTGGAAGTGCCCGCGACTCACTTTGTCTTCTGCCAGTACGGTGTCATGGTGCTCCTTGAACACGTCCAGATCTTCTCTCGCTTTCTGGATGGCTTCGGAAGTCTTGGTCTACAGTAATGGCAGATAGTTAATTGGGACTGGGAAGTTCTCAAGGCAAAGAAAGCTACAGGTGACTCTAAGAATAAGAAGAAACCTCACAGGATTCATACAGTGTCTCTGAAATGGCCTCCTCCTCCTCTGTTAAAGATGTCTAATAGCCTGCAGGCTTGTTATATTTCAGATACAGTCTTGTTATGTAGCTCAGGCTGGCCTTTGCCTTATGGTTCCCCTATAGTGCTGGATCATAGGCATGTCCTACATTGCCTTGTAAAAGTTCTTGGCATATGTTATAAACAGATTTTTTTTCTTCTTTTTTTTTTTTTTTTTTTTTTTTTTTTTGAGACAGGGTCTCTCTCTATGTAGCCCTGGCTGTTCTGAAATTCACTATGTAGCTCAGGCTGGTCTCTGACTCAGAGATCTGCCTGACTGCCTTCTGAGTGCTGGGATTAAAGGTGTGCACCACCACACCTGGCCATATAAACAGACTCTTTAAAAAAAAAAAAGTACATATGTCATTTACGATGCTGTGAATGTATTGGTAATATGGTTAATTGACACTGTCGACATAGGTTGACACCTGTTGAAACATGTATTGATGATTAGCGTTGATCTCCATTATCTCTTTAATAAATCTTACCTATTTACATTTATACTGTGATCATGAATATGAACATTTTCATTCTAAGTTTATCATTTTTATGTTCAGTGACACTTGGGAATACCACATAGTCCACAGAGGGTGATTTTTCCCTGGAGAATGTCCAGCGAGCAGCTTCAAAGACTGCATGTCTTGATCAAGCTCTACAGCTGTTCCATGGTTAAATGTTATATTTTAAGGGGGCGGGGCTGGCAGGGGGTGCTCTTCTGTGTAGCCCTGACTGTCCTTGAACTCACTTTGTAGACCAACCTGCCCTTTAGCATGGCTGAACAGGAAGGGTGGAAGAAATAATATGAGGTGAACTAGCCAACTATTGTTTAACGGTCCTTACTTGTCTTTTCTTTAAAGCATCTCTCTTGTCTCATGAGATTACTTGATTAGAGTAGAGTTGAGGACTCTTATCAGGTAAGGCTCCCCGAGTGGGATCTGTGTCTAAACATGGGGCGCAGAGGCTGGAGAGCCCTGGACTTACTTTCTCCTCCTGCTTCTTCGAAAGGTAGTTGTTCAGGAACTGTTCCCTGGAGCTGAGTTCTTCGTCCAGCAGCAAAGAAAACACAAGGTTGTTGATTTTCAGTTCCTCCTGTGGAGACATGAGGAGGGGGAGTGTTTAAGTTCAGCATCCCTAGCTGAGAGAGAACTTCCTGTGGATGGACTCGGACTCGACACTCGACAAATGAGCTTCTGAGACAGGAATGCCTTAAAGGGAAGTCAAGTGGAGACTCCTGCAGCAGTACTTGGTCATTTACCTCATTTCTTCTTTCACCGTGAGTGAAACACACACACAGAGGAATACTTAACCCAAGTGGATAATTTAACGAGGTACTATGCAGCCCAGTGTACTTGTCATTACCACTCAGTTAAAAAAAAAAAAAACAACTTTGCCAGCACAGAACACAGGTGTCATCAGATCCCAGCCCCAGTAGTGACCAGAGTTTTGACTTCAACGATAACCAGCTCCCTTGTTTCTGTCATTCTTAGCGCGAACCCCAGGCATAGTGGCATTGCTTGTCATTAACGATATTTTGTCACATCCTCAAGTCCCCTTATGTCCCTTCTCTCCTTTACAATTCCTTGGCAGCGAGCAGCAGTCTGTAGACGGGTTTTGTGTCTCCCTGGCTGCTTACTCATACTTATAAGGGTCCCAAGTCCTTTCTAGTCCTTGAAATTTGGCCTCTGGATCCAGAAACCTACTGAGACCTTGGTTGGACCCTTTTGGCAAACCTGCGTGCCTCCGTGTCCTCTGGGCATATATAATATTGTACTGTCTTTTGGGGATGTTTGGAGCTCTGGATGCTCAAAGCCCAAGCCCAGTAAATCTACTGAGAGTTGCAAAATGGTCATTGTTTGTTCTCACTTTTCAAAATTTACTAATTGAAATATACAGAAATGTGCCTGATTGTAATTTTACTATAAAATTCAGACCATGGGATCACAGGAAGAGGGGCCTCTGGGCATGGTGTAGAGAATTATCTGGATTAATATATCAGGGAAGACCCATCTTGACTGTGGTCAGGATCACTTACTGGGCAGGGGATCACAGACCATATAAAATCAGGAAGAGACATGGGTAGTACACACATCCATTGTTCTTCTGACTGCACATCGGGATACCAGTGATGATGCCTAGACTTCCCTGTACACCCTGTCTAAAACTTAAACCTCTGAGCTGCAATAAGCTCCTTCTCCTTTAAGTTGCTTTTGTCAGATTATTTTACTGCAGCAACAGAAAAGGAAACCAAGACAGTGAGCAACTGGCATTTTTCTTCTTAAAAAGTCATCAGCCTATGAATTTGGAAGAACTTGATGAGTTTCAAGAAATTGCAATAATAATTATTAATATAGTTATTATAATCGTTGGTGCTGGAGCCGTGCACACGCAAAGCAAGCGTTCTGCCCCAACCCTTTATTTTTGATTCTTAAATGTTGTTCCTTAGAAGAAACGTGACAGTAGCTGCCCAATCCTGTGGACACCGCCTAGTAGTCTGATCCCCTGTCCCATTATGTGTACAATAAAAAAAAAATAGCAGCTTTATTGAAGCATTTTCCATATACACGCATTCCACCAGGTACAGTGTTAGAAGCTGATGCTCTGACGCATGCGCACAGCTAGGTAGCCGCTACCACAGTCAAGTTTGGCGCATTCTGCCCTTCCAAGAGAAAAACCTTTCCACAGCTATTTCATATCCACCTCTCTCAGAACCTCTCAGAAGCTCCTCCCTTGCCCTAAAGCAGCAACTTACCAGGATGCTGGAGAAGTCAGTGGGAGATGGCTTAGGGGCACCAGGCTGGTGGGAGGCGGGGTGGTGGATGCAGAGGCTCGGCACCAGGCAAGTGTGTTCGCTCAGCTTCCTGAGATGGATTGATGTCTCACAGGCTACTTAAAAGGACAAGGTACAGAACAGAAACCTTCCTTTACCTGGTTGACGACCATCTCTGCCTTCACTCTCCTTTCAAAGAGTCTCTTAAGATGCTCATCAAAGTTCTGTGTGTTCTCTTGAATGGAACTTTGAAGTTTCTTCAGTTCTGCTTCTAAAGACTAAATGGGAGGTGACAATTAAATGCTTGTCACAACTGGCATTTGTGGTTTGCCACATGGAAAAAGCAGAGGTAAGGCAGGGAGGTACTATCTGGACCCATCTAAAATACTGTGTTTGGAGTTTTTATTTCATTTTTCATTTTATTCATCTCTCTCTCTCTCTACCCCTCCCTTCATCCCTCCCCCTTCCTGTGTGCATGTGTGTACATTGTATGTACGTGTGTACACGTGTGTGTACGTGTGAGTGTGTACATGTGTGCACGTGTGTGAATGTGTGTACATGTGCATGTATACACAGGCGTGGAGGCCAGAGGAGGATGTTGAGTGTTCTTCATCCCTCTCTGCTTTATTCTCTTGAGACCACTAAACCTGAAACTCTCCGTCTAGGCTAGGCTGGCTGGCCAATGAGCTTTCAGGATCTGCCTGTCTCCCCCATCCCCATGCCCCATCCCTGGGGTTCCAGTCATGCACAATCATGCCTGGTTTTCTCTAAGAGATCTAAGAATTTGAACTCAGGTCCTCATCCTGGTATAAGAAGCACTCTGCAGTATGCCCAGCCATCTCCCCAGCCTGGATGTTCGTTTGCTTTTAGAATTACATTGAAGGAAGATCATGTTAACCATCAGTAATCAAGCAGGTCTAAGAAGTCAAGCTGCAGCAAGTTTTCCCAGAAAATTCTTATTACAGATAGTGATGAACAGGCATACAATTTGGCCCTGAAAAAAATGTTGTTTCCCTCCCATTTTTCTAATATCTTGGAATTTTTTATATGATCTATTTTGTTTTGATATTTAATCTAAAATTGTGCGTGTGTGTATGTGTGTGTGTCTGTATGAATATACACATGTGGGTGGGTGCACGTGGAGCCGGGAAGAGTGTTGGATTTCTTGGAGCTAGTTACAAGTGTTGTGGATAGCCTGATACAGAATGCTGGGATCTGAATTCCCATCCTCATGATTGAGCAGTAAGCACTCTTAACCGGGAGCTTTCTCTCCAGCCTGCTGAACTTGATTTTATATTACTGAAAAAGTAGTTGAGTGTCCAACGTTAGGATAGAAGACGGGGTGTGAAATGAAACAAGATTATCTGGGGGTAGATTCACTGTGACAGCACCAGGCTGAGCAAAACCAAAAACCCACACCTACAAGCTTAAAAACAAAAAAATCCAACTGGGGTTACTTTAACCCCATTGTGTTAAAGTGTTACTTTAACACAATGTTAAGTAAATGTTAATGTAAAGTGTTACTACTGCATTGTGTTGTTTTTGCTTTGTTTTCTTTAGTCACCACACGAAAGCAGGTGCTGGCTAGCTTTCTGTCAACTTGAGCTAGAGTCATCTGGGAAATGGGAATAAGTTGAAGGGCTGTCATCATCACACAGGCTGTGGACAAGCCTGTGGGGCATTTCCTTGATTACTGACTGACGTGGGAAGGCCCCGTGGGCTATGGGGTGGTGCCACCCCGGGCAGTGGTCCTGGGTTGTGTAGAAAGCAAGCTGAGAAAGCCATGGAGAGCAAGTCAGTACTCAGTGTCCTTTCATGGCCTCTGTGTCAGCTTCTGCTTCCGGGCTCCTTCCCGTCAGTCATGACGGACTACAAGCTGTAAGATGAAATACGTCTTTTCTTCCCTGAGTTGCTGTTGATCGTAGCTTTTTATCACTGTGATCAAAACCAAACCCAGACACATACTAAACTGAATCCAGGCTGGGCTTTCACCGGAGGATACAATGGACAGATGCCTCAGGAAAATGAGGCTTAAAGTAGGAAACTATTATTTTTTTTTCTTATGCTAAAATGCAGAATGAACACAGTTCATGGCCACTGCCTGTCCTAGTTTTTTTTCTATCGCTGTGATAGACACCAGGACCAAAAGTGACTTGGGGAAGAATATTAGTTTACAAGTCCTGATCGCCGTCTGTCCGTCTCTGAGAGAAATCAGGTAGGAACGGAAGCAAGACCAATGCGGGACCAAGGAGCAGCTGCCTGCCTTCAGGCTCACATTCAGCTACCTTATACTACCCAGGACCACCTGCCTGAGGGTAGCAGGGACCTCAGTGGGCTGCATCTTCCTGCACTAATTAACAATCAAGAAAATGTCCTATAGACCTGGCGACTGGCCAATCTGATTTGAACATAATCCTTTCCCTACTTGACTCTAGTTTGTGTCAAGTTGACAAAAACTACCTGGACCGCTCTCCTTCAGTCTTCTGGCATCTCTACCCTACCTCTCCAAACCTTGACTTCTTCCAAGATTAGTTATTTGTGCTCTTTAGCCTTTTGGCTTTTAAACTTAATTAAAAACACAAGGGAGAACATCAATGAATAAAAATATAAGCAAGTTACCAATAGATTCAAGGGAGTTATTCAAGGAAGACCGAAAAGTTAACTCATGATAAACTTGTATGCTGTACCATCTTGTCTTGAGTGGTGGTATGATTTCATTTCCATCACAAAAGAATAGATATTATTCACCCTGTTATATATCATGAACTTTTTTTTGGAGGGGTCTTACTATGCAGCACAGACTTCCCAGACGCTTACTGGCATCCCTGCCTCTGCCTTTCAGGTGTTGAGATTATGGGTATGCGCTACCATGCCCAATCACCATCAACTTCTATATCTCTGGCATACAAGTGTAAGATCTTTTAATGTGGGCATGTTGCTTCTTTGAGCTGGAAGAACATAAAATAGAACTATATTACAAAAACCTCAAGTAAGAACTGAGCGTGCGTCATGCTGACTATATTTTTCTTCCCTCAGATCCTGAGATCGTAAGCTCTGGTGATGTCTTGTGTGTGCTGTAATAGGTTTTCCTTAAACATGTGAAGAAAAAAAAAAACAAATTATCAACTGAATGGTAACAACAGGGAAAGGGTTGACATTAATAAGAACTTAAAAAAAAAAACGTATGTATTTATTTTTAAAATAAAATGTCCCCAGTCTTCAATTTTATCTCTCCTGACCTCTCTAACTTCTCAAGAGAATGTAGGTCAAAACACTCTCCCTAAGCCATGAGAGGGCATTAGGAGAATCTAGAAAAGTTACATCACATTTCCATCCTCCTACCTTCCTGTACTTGTCTCGCTCCTCATTCAGCTCCTTGACTTTCTTCTCATACTCTTTGAATTGCTTCCTCTCATCTTCGCTCCACAGAGCATCAGCTTTGGACATGAATGAGGGCTGCGGGATCGCCTGGAGATGGAAAGAACATGCTCTAGCACATAGAAGGCACACCGATGTCACAGCGCAGTGACACCTCCTGACTCGGACGGCAGCGAAAACACAAAACTGTGCGGGAGCAACCTGATGAGTGCTCTGATGGAAGGCTGTGGGAAAGCCTCACCATTGGGTTCCCATGACTCTGAGAGGGTGATGGTTTTAGGGTAGCCTGGACTCTGAAGTGACAGAATCGGGTGCGTGTTGGTGTCTTTTCAGCTGGAACTTCAGGAAGACCTGGATGCTTGCTTGTGCTAATTTCCTCTTTGGATCTTTCTTTCTTTCTTTCTTTCTTTCTTTCTTTCTTTCTTTCTTTCTTTCTTTTTCTTCTTTCTTCTGCTTCTTCTCCTTCTCCTTCTCTTTTTCCTCCTCCTCCTCTTCCTCTTCCTGCTTACCCTCCTCCTCCTCCTCCTTCCCCCTTTTCCCCTCGTCCTCCTCCCCATCCTTTTTCTTCTCTCCATCCTCTTCTTCCTCCTCCTCTTCCTTCTTCTTCTCCTCTTTCTCGTCTTCCTCCTCCTCCTCCTCCTCTTTATCCTCCTTTCCCCCCTCTTTATCCTCTTCCTCCCACTCCTCCTGGTGATTGTAAGTGCAAGTTTCTCATCAGCCCACTGTTGTATCTTTCTAGGTTACTGAATATTGGGGCTGTAGAATTTCTAAAACTGAGTTCCACAGAGAACAAAAAGGGTTTAAGGAGCTCTTTCTGCCCCACTCCCTCTCCTACAAAGACGGTAAAACATCTTACCATCCTGAGGATGTCTTCCTTCTTGACTTCCAGGACACCACCCATCATATCCATCAGGCCTCTCTGTCTTGCATCAGAGAGCTGGAAAAGAACGGGGATCAGAGAAGAGCAGGATCAGAGAAGACACTGGAAACAGAGCTGACGCATCAGGCAGCAGCCTGCTATTGGAATGATTACCTTTGGGACTTGGGAAGTGATGGGGTCTGGGGAAAGAACAGAAGGGCAGCAGCTGAGACCCCAGTGACCTCCGGACTGAGGCAGATGCATGGTATGTTTCTACGAGGGAAAGGTTTTAGGTATGATTTGAGCAAAACCACATACCCGTGCTTGTTGCAATCGCTCCATTTCACGGGACTTGAGCAATTCTGTTTTGTCTTGTTGCCATGGAGGAATGTATTTTTTAAATGAAATCTGAAAGAGAAAATAGAGTTTCCTGCTGAGTTTCTTAAAAAAAAAAAAAAAAAAAAAAACAAGCCAAATTTTCCTTCCATATTCCCAGGAAAAGTTAAAGGTATTAAGGAGGTTAAGGGAACATTCCAGATTTTCAACTAGTTTCCTACTGTGGACCCCCAGGTATCTATTAACACTCAAGTACTGTCTCCTCTCAAGAGGAATTTTATTTAGATTAAGACAGAATGGTGTAAAGTTCAAAGAAGTATCTCCTAACTCAGATCTAAAAAAAAGAAGGTCTTAGAGTTAAAATCCTGAGGTATTCAGGAACCATGAACAGAATGTGTAGTCGCAACAGGAAAAATCACTAGACAAGAAGGAGGTGAGAATAACAGTCCAGAAAGGCCTGTGGGCTTTATTCCCAGTGGTGGTGTGAGAACTTTGTGCAGGGGTCAGGAAGAGCAGGGGCTTCACAGATTTCACAAAACAACTGATGTCTGGAGTGTGGAATGGTTTTGAGCTAAAGCCAAGCAGAGCTGGGGTTTCATTAACATTGCAAAAGTGTCTGTCCGTGACTGGGACCAGAGAGAGCGCGGTGGGGGTGGGGGTGGGGCGGGGGAGGAGGGGGGCACTCTGTTGTCACTTTGCTCCAGGACTCGGGACACAGCAATAGGTACGGGAAATGTCTCATTAACAGCAGAGTGCCCGGGAAAGCGATTGTCCTCAAAAGCATGACAACAGACAGTGCTCAACTCTCGCTTAACCTCTCTGCACTTCACCCTCTCTAGCTGTGAAATGGGGATCAAGCTTTGATAACCACAGATGCCTTCTGGTGTTTCTGAACTCTTAGAATGGTGCCTGGCATCTAAAATAGATTGCAATTGTTACTTCTAGATGTATGTGATCATCTTTTGCCCCCTCCCCAAATCAGTTGATTTCACACAACCAGAATTTTTCCTTTGTATTTTCTCTGTGTTTTTAATTTTAAAAAGGTGATATATTGCTCCTTCTAAGCACGTCAGCTTTTATCGTCTATGCATCTGTAGGATACATTGAAGACTGTAGAGCCATCCCTTTCCCTGGGTCCTATAGTGTGCCAACTGACCTAGAGAATTACTGCAGCTTCATTAGCCTGCTGGCTTCTACTTTTAGTACCTATTTGGGCCAAGGGGCTTCTTCTTGGGCAGATCTAGAGTTGGAACTAAGAGAGTCCTCACTCAGGCGAGCTTTTCTCTTTTAGTAGAAGAGATGCAAAGTGGAAATTTCCACAGGAGGTTACACTGCACAGACACACAAACTAATGCTGCAGACAGTCTTCTGGATACCCCATAACCGCCCAACCTTGGGCTCCTGCTCCCTCTAGGTTTGGTGTTTAACTCTTCCCTGGTCCATGGGATTCATAAAAGAAACCTCCCTATGCTTGAGGCTGTGCCACCTGTGTTTGCTACCTGAAGCTTAGTGCTGCCTGATGTAGCTATTTCCAATAGTACAGAGAAAAGGATGGGCAAACTGGAGCTGGCAAGATCTCCTGAGGGATGAGATGGGAAGGGAGAAGATGGCTAGCTTGTACCTCATCATCTTCCACAACAAGGGCTCTTTCTGGCTTCTCACTGTCTTCAAACACTGGTTGCCAGACTGTTTCATCCAATTCCAGGTCTGAAATAATTTCTGCAATTCTAACATTTTTTTCTTTCACGCGTGCAATTTCGATCTCTTTTTGCCTATAGGCGGCATCAAATTCACTATTGAAAGTCTTTTTTATGTTGTAAATGATATCCTGAAATATCAATAGGTTATTGAAAATACATCATATCTTATATCTTTTTTTGATAGCATAATTCCATACACCTCTAAGATCATTCCAGAAATTATCATTTAGGAAGGTCAAACTCATCTTCTCAGACTGGTGTTTACAGTGGGTCATTTCTAGGTTTAAAAATCTACAGTGCTTTGTGGTCAGGTTTGAATTAAGGCAGCAGCAAGATTTACACCTTAATGGTCTCATTCCTAAAATGTGAGCTATAATTCAATATGCAGGTCTGCTGGCAAGGACTGATGGGTACTCAAAGCTCATTGGACAGTTCTCTCTACTTTTTTTTTTTTGCATGTCCTTAAAAATCTACCATAAAATATTTATAAAGCAATGTACAAGATTCAGTGCTTCTTTCTTGGAAACTCAATAGAGAAGATGTGGTTTTAGGAAGCAATGGTGTTTAGAGAGCCTTGCAGAGAAGGACCACTGGGCCTATCTACTTCTTTATAGAGTTAGGTCATTCTCAGTTAGAAGAGGAAACTGGAGTTAACTGGCTAGGTCAGCCAATAGCTATGGTGGCAGAAGGATTAAGTAGATTGCCCCAACTCAACTCAAGGGCTAAAAGTTCAACTCAAAAGTGGCTACTCTGACTCAAATTCTTGTTTCTGTTACAACCATGGTTCAGTCTATCAGTTTCTCCCATTAAAGAAGAAACCATTAAAGTCATCTGGAAATGATTTAACACCTAGCAGCAGAAGGTATTTTGGGCTCAAATGGCTTCCATATAGAAACATAGCAGAAGAGGGTCAGAGGCTGATCAAAGGTGACAGACAAAACAGTTCTGTGTGTGACTAAACAGAAGTGCCAAGGGCTGAAGGAGGAGGAAAAGGAGGAGGGGAAGGAGGAAGAGGAGTGGGAGGAGGGGGAAGAAGAAAAGAGGAGGAAGAGGAAGAGGAAGAGGAGGAGCCTGGAAGCTTAAGCACAAATTTCTGGTTCTTTGGAGACTTGGTTGTGTCTTGGAAGCTGTCTTATGAGAGGATGTTTTGCTGAGAACAGACAGGTGGTGTTATTCTGGAAGCTGCCTGGAAAAAGGGCATGTGATGTTTTGCTGGAGCATATGCTTGAGAGGACATGTGATGTTTGAGAAGGGTATTAATATAACCCAACAGACAGTGGACAGTGCTGTGGCATTGGTTCGCCTTGCATTCTTTGCTGATCAGTAGTGTGACTTCATAAAGAAAAATGCACTAAAGAACTGATCATGGTATTCTGGCAGCTTCTGGCTGCTTCAGCAGCCTCAGGCTGATTGGCAGAGCCTCACCATTTCTTCTGGATCGAACTGCCATTGCTGATTCATTAGTGATGTTTGGGAGTGGATCAAGCTATTGCTGCTAATTCATGTGAACTAAACTGCTGATATCCTAACAACAAAAATTAGAATTGCCCCAAAGAATTATTTCTAAACAGGTCTACATTTCCCTCTGCCTTATTAACCTTTCCTTTCCACTACCTCTGGTAGGTGGTGGTCTAGAGGGGGTTAAAACATTTAAGAGCCCTTATTAAAGTAAGTTTTGAAAAATCTAAGCCTACAGAAAGCAAGTGCTGAGCGACACGGAAAGGCAAGCGGTAACTGAAGACAGGGAGGAGGGACCTGTGAGCACAGGGTTAGACAGGGCGGAAGGACCTGTATGCACAGGGGTATCTAAAGGAATTTCAAATTACCTACTATCTTAGTTGTTGATTTAAGAAATATTCAAGAACCTTCTCCATTTCAAGTATGTTCTGAGACTGACTTGTTTGGCAGAAATCAAGGAGTGGTATTTTATGGCCAGGGGGACCTCATACCTTACTTTGAGGTATTTCTCTGAGTTAAGCAGACAGATGAACAATCACTTTCTGACCTTACAGATCCTGAGTGATATCCAATGAACAGATCTTTAATTAAAGCACTTCTTTGAACTAACTAAAGTTCTATCCCAAACGACCATTGTATCAATCAGAGAAAACGTTCCTAGAAAACTTGGTATCATCAAACCCAGTTTGAATGGGTTGCAGTAACTTTTGCACAAAAGCTCTGTCTACAAGAACCCTATGCTACTCATCTATGTATTTCTCAAGGTATACAGAGATATAACTTGGTTATTGCTAGGGTGTTTCTTTGTTTGTTTCTTGGTTGGTTGGTTTTATTTTCAAGACAGAATTTCTCTATGTAACCGAGCCCTGGCTGTCATGGTACTTGTTCTGTAGACCAGACTGGACTCCAATTCACAGAGATCTGCCTGCCCCTGCCTCCCAAATGCTGGAATTAAAGGTGTATGCCACCATACCGGGTAGTTATTGCTAGGTTTTAATGTGAGCCTTTGGAAGGCACCTTGTGGGGAATGTCATAGACTTTTTGTTTTTTGGTTTTTTTTTTTTTTTTTAATGTAAATTCACTCACTTTTAGCAATATAATCTGGTTGATTTTCTCCTCTCTGGAGTGAAGCTCCAATTGGCTTGTCAACAAAGATGTGTCAGCCCCAAAATCAGTGCTCAAACTACCAAGCAGGTAATTGGGCAGACTGGTGGTTTTTACTGCTTTTTCTTCATCCTCTTCTTCCTCATCCTCCTCTTCACGATGCTCTTTAACCATGGTGGCTGTAGACTGGGCCTCGACAATTTCCTTCCGGAGCTTAAATATGGGAAAAAGATGACACAGAGGTTATGCAATTAGAATTCCACAAGGGACAATTTTCAGGTGATTTAATTGTTTCAGCAATCATTTTAAGAGGTCGAATTATCTTGCCAGCAGTTCAGCTCAGTGCGGTGGGGGCTGAAATGGCTGCAGAAGAGATTAAAGTTCAGAAACTCACTCACTGTAAATCAGAAGAATACAAGCGACTTTTGCTAGTACACATTATTTATGTTTTTGTGCCTGAATGATACCTGCTTGTAAATATTCCAAATTTCTCATGGTCCTTAAGTGTGAGAAAATATCTTCTCCTCATATTTTATCAGGGAACTTGTTCACATGGGTTTAGAGAATGTAATTTAAGTATGCCTTTGTTTTATGTTTCAGAAAAAGAGGGGTGCAAAGCTCTGGCCATAGCTAAGTTATGACAAAGGGACACTTTTTTTTTTTATTGCTTTGACAGAGACTGTTGTTTAAAAATCATAGTCTGGATTGCTTTAAGAAAACCATAAATTCCATCAACATAGAATCAGTGTGATTTTTGGTCAATGACCATAAAACATGGTCCCTGATGTGAGAGAGGACAAAGAAGGGCTATGCAGATCAAGACAACCTCCGAGCAGAACGTGAACAGCACCCCATCTCCTTTTTAAAAAACATATTCTCATACTTGAAGACTAATCAACATATAAGATATAGACTCCATTTTTTTTTTTTTTACTTTTTTTTAATTTGTTTTTGTTTTTTGAGACAGGGTTTCTCTGTGTAGCTCTGGCTGCCCTGGAACTTGCTCTGTAGACCAGGCTGGCCTTGAACTCAGAAATCCGTCTGCCTCTGCCTCCCAAGTGCCGGGATTAAAGGTGTGCGCCACCACTGCCCGGTGACTCCATTTTTTTTTTTTTATTATTTGTATATAATATACAGTTATGAGGTGCCTAAGTTAGGGTTTTACTGCTGTGAACAGACACCGAGACCAAGAACAATATGTGATTGGGGCAGGCATTATAGGTTTAGAGATTCATTTTATTATTATCAAGATGGGAACATGGCGGCATCCAGGCAGGCATGGTGCAGGCAGAGCTGAGAGTTCTACAACTTCATCTGAAGGCTGCTAGGAGAAGACTGACTTCCAGGCAGCTAGAATGAGGGTCTTTTAAAGCCCACACCCACAGAGACACACCTACTCCAACAAGGCCACACCTCCTAATAGTGCTACTCTCTGGGCTAAGCATATACAAACCATCACATGAGGATATAGTACATAAATTAGCCAGAAATATAAATGTATATTATATGCAACTTAATAGTAAATTCTACCTCAGCAGAAAGCCACATGTTGGGGACTGTCCTAGTTAAGATTTCTATTGCTGTGGTGAAACACCATGGTCAAAGCAACCTGGGAAGGAAAGGGTTTGTTTGGTTTACACTTCCACATCACTGTTCATCATTGAAGGAACTTAAACAGGAACCTGGAGGCAGAAGCTGACGCAGAGGCTGTGGGGGGTGCTGCTTACTGGCTCGATCCATCTTTCTCAGCCTGCTTTCTTATAGTACTCTAGGCCACCAGCCCAGAGATAGCAGCACCCACAATGAGTGGGGCCTTCCCTTATCAATCACTAATTTTAAAAAATGTCTTATGGCTGGATCTTATGAAAACATTTTCTCAATTGAGGATCCTTTTTTTTTTTTTTTTCTTTCTGATGACTCTAGTTTGAGTCAAGTTGACATAAAACTAGCTAGTGTAGGGACCCTTAATAAATTACATCATACACGTAAATGTGCGGGGGCGCGCACACAGGCACACACACACACACACACACACACACACACAAGTTTAAAGTGGTACCTTAAGACACTCTGTCTCACACACACACACATGCACAAGTTTAAAACTGGTACCTTAAGACACTCTATCTCAGTCTTCTTTTGCTGCATAACTTTACTCAGCTCCTGCAGCTCTTCTTCCGTGCGCTCTTTCATGGGGAAGTTGTCAACCACGTAGGGTATATGAAAACACTCGGGTGGAAATCAAGAGGTAGTAAGTTAATTTTCTTCTATACCTGTGGCAATTTGAGGGAACAGGAGGGATGTTTCCTCTCACCAAAATTAACCCAAAGATGATTATGCAAAGAGTGAGATCGACACCTTTGAAATAAAGTGACGTAATGCTGATCTTACGGTCACAACCGTTGCCTAAAACAGCATGCTGCTGTCCAGAGTTCTTTGCAGAGCGGTGATTCCCAAGAGCGGTTCCCACATTCTCTTTTCCCCCAGGATACTGACCTTTGCTATTGCTAATGCAGTGGTATGGAGATGTTGATAGACAGAGGCCAAGGATGTTGCAAACCATCCATCAGTACATAGGGCACCCCTGACAACATAGAATCGCCTGCCTCCACACATACCACGTGGGTACCACACTACCCAAGCACAGAAAGAACAGTAGGTGTGAACTTTGTCATCCAAGTGGGGATAGGTAGGGAGAGGCGCATTTGAATGAGAGAAAAGGTGCTATCAGCAGCTACCAACGGACATAAGCATAAACTTTGATGGCTGATTGCCCTGTGTGTACCCTATATGAAGAGGTAAAAGAACGGTGATTTAAAACACATGAAGGTAAGTGGGGGTACAAATGTGAACAGTGTTTTGTCTACCTTTTATCTCTGTGGAACGTGAGTAAGAGCCTTTTGGGGTAGAAGGTACTGAGAGAAGGAGGCAGGGGTGTCACAGAGGGCAGAGGAAAGTGTGCTAAGAACAAACTGGAGATGCAGTGGCTTCAAAGCACGTGAGGCAGAGCAGAGGGAGGAATGAACTAAGGGAAGGGGACACATCTGGAAGAGGACACACCTGGTGGAAGGTCACACATCTGGTGGACCCCATGGAGGGAGTAGCAAGGTTTTGTTCTGAGTGGATTTTCATCGGCCGGGATGCCATGCCCGGGGCTGTGTGTCTCTTACCTTTAGAGCACGGCCCTTCACGGCCATGGAGTTCCAGCACTCCTCCCTGATGAGCTCGGTTAAGTAGCTCTTGGCCAAGTTGTGCATCTCCACATCCTTTCTCATCTTGGAGGAAGGGAAAAGATAAAAGTGAAAATATGACCACATAAGGAAACGATGCCACGGCCAGCCCCTGATTAGCCAGGGCTGCCCCACGTAATGGGAGTGCTTTTACAGGATTCTCCTGCACTTTGAGCCGCTCCACACTGTGCTGAACTTGTGGGTAACACAGCCCTGTTTTGCCAGTGCACTCTAAGGCTGTGTCAAGACTTAAGATTCTCTGCCTTGAAGACTGCTGTGTCAATACAAATGCCTGCAAAGGTGGCCAGATCACATCCATGACCAAAAGGGGCTGTGTGGACAGACACCACCTCCCAGGGGCAAGGGATACAGGATGCTGGTCTAGATAGACCTGGTCAAGTCAAGAGCCATGTCTTCCTGGGTGCTTTCTCTCTCTCTCTCTCTCTCTCTCTCTCTCTCTCTCTCTCTCTCTCTCTCTCCTCCTCCTCTCTCTCCTCCTCTCTCTCCTCCTCTCTCTCCTCCTCTCTCTCCTCCTCTCTCTCCTCCTCTCCCTCCTCCTCTCTCTCCTCCTCTCTCTCCTCCTCTCTCTCCTCCTCTCTCTCCGCTTCTCCCTCCTCCTCTCCCTCCTCCTCTCCCTCCTCCTCTCCTCTCTCCTCTCTCTCCTCTCTCTCCTCTCTCTCTCTCTCTCTCTCTCTCTCTCTCTCTCTCTCTCTCTCTGTGCTGTGCACACATGCTAGAAGAAAACCTCAAGTGTCACTTCTTGGGATACCTTGCCTTTTGAGACAGCTTTCACTGTCCTAGGGCTCTCTAAGCAGGCTGGGTTGCTGGTTGCTTGAGTTTCAGGGTTGGCCTGCCTCAGCCTCTTCAGTGCAAGGATTACAGATACAGACAGTCACACCTAGTTTTGTTTTGTTTTTAAGACTTTCAAGCCCCAAGTCTTCCCATTTCATCAAAGACTAAAGTTTGTACTTTTAGGTGATATCAACACATATTAAAGGGCCAATTTGTGGGTTGTGTCTAGAAATTTTTACTTAATTCCTCTATTATTTATGTTTACAATGAAGAAGAAATATACTCATTTAGGGAAGCAGATTATTTACTTTTCAAAAATTTATAAGCATATGTGTAACTTTGTTGGCTTCACTGCTGATATCCCCTTATAGATAAGCAATTAAGTGTCCCTATTTAAGAGTCTGCCCGGAAGCATGGTATGAAAGTGACCCGCAATAGTCCTTAGTCCTTAGGGTCCTTTCCAGAAACTCCTTTGCATCTCACTTTGTTGGCAGGATTATTTTCAAACTAGCTAAGAATCACCTCTCAGAATAACTTTTTCACATTCCTTTTTAATTTATTTTGTTTTCTGATCAATTTACCTTTCCTTTTTCATTCTGATCCATCAAGTCAAGGGCTAATACAGTTTTCCTCGGCATGCCAGTTGTCAGAGTCCACTTGAGTTCCAGTCTTTTTTTTTTTTTTTGGATATTTTATTTACATTTCAGATGCCATCCCCTTTCCCCATTCCCCTCACCCCACCCCCCAGAAAACTCCTATCCCATGCCCCCTTTTTCTTTTTGCTTTTATACACATTTTTAAAATGTTAATCAAAGGCTTTGTAAGTTTGGTAATGCTCAATCAGAAGTGTAACCCAATACACAGCCCAGATATATAAACTATCTTTGACTGGTGGAGACACGTGAACAACTGCCTCCATATCCCCCCTCTCTTTCTCTCTCTTTCTCTCTCTCATCACCTAGTTTCTCCTCTCCTTCTTCTCCTCCTCTCCTTATTCCTTCTCTTCCTCTCAGTACTCCTTCTCCCTTAGCTCCTCCTACACATCACCCTTCCTGTTAAAATAAAACTTTTCTCTCAAAATACAGTTAGAGCATAATTATGCCAATTTGTACCAGTGAGGTACAAGATAGTCCTAATACCCAGTCCATCATTTTGTTGACTAACCAGAACCTCTGTCATCTCTCCCAACTAAAAGACATAGTTCTGAACTTGCCTTTTTTCTTGGCTTTAGAATGAATGTCAGCTGAAAACCATCCACTCAGATCTTTTCTCTCAAGGTAAATAGCCAGGATTGGCTATGAGAGTATAAGTTTTCAACCCCGTCAGAAATCCAGAATGACTGAGTTCCAGTCTTTCATTCCTCCATCTCCCCAATGAGACTCTTCCATCAACTCCCTTAGATTCGGAGCCCAGGACAGTGTTCAGATAGTCACAACTGGGCTTTGTGTCTTTCTCTATTGTGGAACTCCCGTGGCTCAGGGTGACTATAGTCCTAGGCTCTTTAGCATTGAGACCCTTGATGGGGAGGTGCCACTTCTCCTCCTAGGGACTCATATTCTACCACCAAATCTGCTAATAGCTTTCTGGGCTTATGCTGCCAGCTGTTAGTAATTCTCTTCAGGAGCACTAAGGCCAGGGCTGGGGTTTCTTCCAAAGATCAGAGCTTTGGGAAAGTACCATGGGAAGAGCCTCTTGCAGCATCACAGGTCTGTTTGTTCCTGTTGTTTTGTCTTGTCTTTCATCCTTAGGGGCTGCTTCAGTGAGGCATTGCTTACCTTTGCTAGCTCCTCCTCACATTCGTCGTGAAGCCTTTCCAGCTCATCAGCGTCCAGGCAAAACTCCTGCTCATCTAGTTTTGCAATGACATCCACCTTTTCATTTTCTTCCATCATCAACGCAATCTGAATTTTGAAATAAGAAAGGATGATGGGCAGGCAAAGACTTGACCGATAAAACAGCTGTTGTATTTCTCCAAACACACTCTGGGATAACTAAAGAACTTGATCACAGGCTTGTTTGTGGTCATTGAAGTTTAAGGATTGATGCTTAGAAATCCATTTATCTAATGACAAAACCAAGAACAACAACTTATCACTGTCGGACCAGATTGGCCTAGAAAGTCTCTGGGCAAACGGGTCAGGAATTTTTTGTCTGGTCTGTTGCTATGCATTGTAAAGCTAAATACCGGCCTCCAAGGTCTGGTTGCCCCCAAGGATGAGAGAGTCCTCATGTACACCAAGTGATGCTATGTGACCTGGCTCCTTAATTTAAAACTATTGGTTGAATAAAGATGCCAACAGCCTACAGCTGGGCAGAATTGAGGTAGGTGGGATTTTGGTTCCTGGGCTTGGCGTCTGAAGAGAGACCACAAAGAGAAGAGAAAAGAGAAGAGAAGAGAAGAGAAGAGAAGAGAAGAGAAGAGAAGAGAAGAGAAGAGAAGAGAAGAGTCCTTGGGGTAAATGATTGTAAGAATTAACCATGAGGCTGGCCACTCTGAATAAGAGCAGCCTATAAGGAAGATAGCAACTTACAACTCAGGGTTATTGATAGGAAAGTTGACACTAATAGCTTAGAAGGTAGATACTGCCCAGTTTGTGGTGCTTTAAAGACTCATCTTAAATATAAAGGTTTTGTGTCTTTTATCTGTGAACTGAATGATCAAACATGGGGTAGAAACCCCTGATTGGGATTAAATATTTACTACATTTTTTTTTCTTCTGGAAATGACTATAGAAAATTGCATTGATTGGGGGTTATTTGAGGTGGAAAGATTCTCAGTGACAGTGGGCGCCACCATCCTCTAGGCTTGGGTCCTGAACAAGCAGATAAAGCTTGTTGAAGTAACACATGGGTTTCTGACCTCCCCCCAAGGAAAAGAAAAGAAGAGAAAAGAAAAGAAAAGAAAAGAAAAGAAATGTGGACATAAATAACAGAGAAACCAAGAAAGCATTTGCTGTTCTTGTCTTCTTGGTGGCTTCAAGCCCCTCCCATCTGGACTTCCTCACAATGCACCTTGAACTGTGAACCCTAATAAGTTCCTCCTCCCTTAAGTAGACTTCCTCGGGGTATTTTACCGTAGCAACAAAAAAGCAACCAAAGTTTACAAACAAACTTTAAAATTCAAATTGCAGAAGAAATGTTCACAAAATATTTGTTTTGAAAGAGAAGTGTAAAGGCAGATTTACTCTCAAGACATCAAAACATTCACAAGACTGTGATGATTAGGTGGCTTTGCACGGATTCAGGGGAAGACCAGCGAGTGGCCATCCTCAGGACAGGGCATCCAGAAGCAGGTCTGCATTTGGAGAAACACTCCAAATCCATGCAGAAAGGGCTGTGTGCTCAAGTTAGAAAAGTGTTGTGGGAAATGGGCTATGTATTTGAAAAGCTAAGATCTGCCCTTTATATCATTCATAAAAGTGAATTACACAGCAATTAAAGAACATTAGACAAGGACTTCCATTTTTTTAGACAGCATCTCACTAAGTTGCCCAGGCTAGTCTCTCTAATTCCTGCATCTCACTAAGTTGCCCAGGCTAGTCTCTCTAATTCCTGCATCTCACTAAGTTGCTCAGGCTAGTCTCTCTAATTCCTGCATCTCACTAAGTTGCCCAGGCTAGTCTCTCTAACTCCTAGGCCCAAATGAACTCCCCTCTCCTACCCCCTCTGCCCCTAGAATAGGCAGAACTTTAGGTGTGCACTTCATGCCCAGCTTTTGGAAGGCCCTTTAAAATCAGAGACAAATACAAAAGCTATGGAGGAAAATTATAGAGCAAGCCATAATTTTAGAATATTGTATTTAAAGGGTATATTTTTAAAAGGAAAAAAAAAAGACAGAAAATAGTTTTGTTGACTGAATTGTATACATAGACTTCTTCCATTTTATTTACTTATTTTATGAGGGTGTATGGCAGGGATGCCATGCCTCATGATGGAGGTCATGGAAGACATCTGTGGGAATCAGTTCTCTTCTTCCGTTATGTGGGTCCTGGGGATCAGACTCAGGTCATTAGTCTTGGTGGCAAGCACCTTTACCCATCGAGACATCTTGTTGGCCTGAATCATATTTTTGCAGAAAATGTTTGTAGGTTGAAGAATATCAACTATCAATTTTATGCAACACAACCTAATAATAAGAACTACTTCCCAGGAGAATGAACTAGAGGAGGCCTTAAGTGAGCAGCTATGGGCTTGAGCTGGGGCGAAAGATGCCCAGGCAGAAGCTGAAGGATGGATAGCTCCAGGAGGGAGGTTACAAAGCTCAGACTGACCTCACATACCTGAGTGCACCATACTCTGAGAGTCTAAGTAGATAACAGATGCAAAAAAAAAAAAAAAAAAAAAAAAAAAAAAAAAAAAAAAGCCGGGGAGGGGGAGTTATTAAATCCTAGAAAAACAAGAGCTGTAAAAATGGTTCTGCAACCATAATATAGCATGTGGACGAGCTTTGGAACTTTACGTGACTGCGTACTGAGGATGGACTTGTCGGTGTAATGGTAGAATTTAGAAGAAAAAGTAGAAAAGTTAAGACCATTATACCAGGAGTTTGAGAGCCATGGTGAAGTGAAGCAGGACAGAGGCTGCCTTCAAACCAAAACCAAAACCAAAGTCAGTGTACAACTTTGAAGAAAGTTAAGTATTAAAATACAATTTAAGATGGGGTACTCGGGGAAAGTAGAGGGGAAACGAATTAGAGTGTGATATAGCTAAAGTTTGAGCCTGTTAGAACACTCTAGAAAGTGTTGGCTCTCACATTGTGTGAAACAACAGAAGGTGAAAATGTAATTTCTGGGGCTGGAGAGAGACGGCTCAGCCGTTAAGAGCACCGACTGCTCTTCCAGAAGTCCTGAGTTCAATTCCCAGCAACCACATGGTGGCTCACAACCATCTGTAATAGCATCCAATGCCCTCTTCTGGTGTATCTGAAGAAATCAACAGTGTACTTGCATACATAAAATAAATAAATAAATATTTTTTTTAAAAAAAAAAGAAAATGTAATTTCTGACGGCAGGCCAGTGCGCTTCAGTGCGTGTGATCACTGCACTTACAATTTGAGCAAGTTCCTTGATTCCTCTTTTGATCTCCTTTCTTCTAGGGGAGAACATCCTCACCTCCTTCTTGATGGCCTGAGAGGGAGCAAGCACCTCACTTAACAAGGCAAGGCAAGATGTCAGGGAGAGTCAAGGAGAACTTTGAACGACGCACAGGTAAACATCTTTAAAACTGAAACAGAATGCTTGCAAAGACTACAGTATAAAATATACAGGGTGTGGGGGAGGAGGGCATGGTTCACCCAATAG
Organism: Arvicanthis niloticus; assembly: GCF_011762505.2. Taxonomy (NCBI): domain Eukaryota; kingdom Metazoa; phylum Chordata; class Mammalia; order Rodentia; family Muridae; genus Arvicanthis; species Arvicanthis niloticus. Next base: position 154,169,235 of record NC_047658.1, read on the forward strand.
AGGCTTGCCACACAGTTGTGAGCAACAGAATTTGGATTCCCCAGAGACACACGTAAATGCCAGATAGGTATGGCTGCCCACCAGGCTTTGGAGGGCAGCTCCCCAGTGCAAGCTGGCTAGCAATGCTGACCGTATTGATAAACTCTGAGTTTGATAGAGAGAGCCTGCTTTGATGATTAAGGTGGAAAAGTGATGGAGGTTATTCCTGCCATCAACTTTGAGCCTTCACATGCAAGCACATCTACACACATGAGCTAACACCCATGTAAAAACATGAATATGCATGCATGAAAAATAATAAAAAATATCAAAGCAACCATGGAATCGCATTCCTGTGATACTCTGCTTAAATCTAACGGTGTTTGTAAGGGACCATTGAAACATGTGACGGATATAATCATACAAGTTAGAAAAAGGCAGGGAAAAACGGAATCGTGAATAACTGACAGACCGAAACTAACCTAGCTCGAGTGAGAGACTGGATCCAGACATCGCCTTCAGCCGGCTGCTTGGCTTTATAATATCCTTAGCCACTGTAGCCCTTCTGTTCCCAACCCATCCCTCTGAGACAAACATCCTACAAAACTCAAAAAACGCAGCCTTTCGGGTGCTTCTTGGCTTTGGCTTTCCTGATACTTCTGTTGGGTTTCAGGTTAAGTATAGGTTCTTAAGGTTCATAGAACCTAATCAAAGAGGCTGGGTCTGGCTTCAGTATGTGTTTGCTTTTAGGAGAGTCACTTGTACACTGCAGTGCACTGCCAAGGAGTGTCTCGTGGAACACGCCAACCTTCCCCTGGGTTTCCATATAAACAGAACGCAGTTGGCACATCACAGTGTGTCAGTTCAAACCCATGTCACACTTTATAAATGGTCTTCCTAGACCAGGCGTGATAATACACACCTTTAATTCCAGTGCTCAGGAGGCAGAGGCCGGTGGATCTCTGAGTTCAAGGCCAGCCTTGTCTACAGAACAAGTACTAGGACAACCAGGGCTACACAGAGAAGCCCTGTCTCAACAGAATTAACAATAATAATAATAATAATAATAATAATAATAATAATAATAATAATAACAGCAGCAGCAGCAACAACAACAAATACCTCTTCCATTTTTTGTTGGGTCCAGGGCGTATTCTTGTGATCAGCGACTAAGTCCTCTTGTGATGAGTCTAAGCTCAGCTTTTTCTGGGAGAGAGCAGACAGAGACAGGTAGTTCTTAAAATCTGTCTGATCCTTCTCACTCTTCACATCCCTTCACGGAATATCCCTTCGTACTTGTCCCCGTTTAAAAAAAAAAAAAAAAGATAACGCCAGGTGTGGGCCTACCTCAATGAATTCTTCAATCCTTACATCTCTGCCAGCACAGAGATCAAGATGTTTTAGAGACTAATGATAGGACATTAAACGAAATAAGATCACTTCAATGTTGCTAAGACCTAACTGCTACTTTGCAAGTGCCAAGAAAGGCACTCAGAAAGGGGCGAGGAGGGCACAGTTCCCACTGGGGCTGAGTCACCCTGCCTCTTTTCTGTTCCATGGACCACATGCTTCTGCCCATCGAGGTCCTCTCCACTTCTTAGGCGCTTACTCTCTCCTCCTCCCTGGTGGGTTTTGTTGTTTCATTTCATTTTGTTTTACACCATCTCCTTCTACATCACGTTTCACTCTCCTGGGTCTCACACCAGTAGCCAGATGCTCTACTAACCTAGAACCCTACCCTCAGCTGACTGCTATGCTCCCCTTCATACCCTGTATCTGTTCCAGCAAACACTGTGGGACACTCGTGGGTATCTCTGCGTTTCTGTTCTGCTGTTGCCGTGCTGGCTGCCTCTCCTGCTCTCCTCTGCTCCCCTGACCCCTCCCTGTGGCTCTCTAGAAGCACCCCGCCTGCTCCTCTCTGCTTCTCACAGCTCATGCCACTCATGCATTGCCATGAACTTCCCAGGCTTTCAATTCAATCCACATACCCTTGGCTCTCAAATCAGTGTCTCCACTACCAGCGTCTCCACTACCAGCGTCTCCAAGAACTCACGGTTCATCTCTCCCACGGCCTGGGTTTTGTGGAATTGCTTCAAGGATGCTGTATAGACTTCTTAAGCTCAGCATGAGTAAAAACTGACTTTAGATCCTGTCTTTTTTATCGCAGCTGCTGGCTCTTTGATAGGGCATCCTATTCCTACTCAGAGTACCGTCTTCTACACGGCTTTTCAAAGGTGAGATGTCTGTGAGTCATCCTTGAGCCTTTTGTCTTCATCTCCCTCTGTGTCCATCCCTTGGTGGATCCTAGCCCAGTCTCTGACACTGACCTGGAACCTAGAACTGTCTCCGATGCAGCTCCCCCCCACGGGCACTATCTCTCTAGGAACCTCCTAGGTCCCACCCTGTGTCCTCCAGGAAACACTTCCCTCAAAGCAGCAAGTGCTCATTTCAAAGTTGTGTTAGTCCTCTGCTTCTACAGATTCTCACTGTGTGCGACAAAAAACCCCGGACTCTTCTCTTGGTTTACAAAGCCCATCCCTCTGGGCTTCTCTCCCACTTTGTCCTTGCTCACTTCACCTGCACAGGCCTTTTCCTGGTCCCCACACATCACATGCCAAGATCCCTGCTCCTCCATCCTGACTTTGCTAGCCCTTCTGCTTTCCAAGGGGGCACTCTCTTTTACGTCTGACCTTAGCGCACAGAGAGGCTGGTCCGGCAAACACTGTTGTGTCGACCTGTCTAATTTCATGAATAGCACTCGTTCACCAGCCAGCTTTTCCTGTTTGCTTATGTACCCATCCCTCTGTCCCCCAGCAGCTCCATAGGAAGGGAACACCGAGAAAGCAAAGTGTGTCCTCTCCTTCATGGTCGCATTTACCGTAGACGAATGCTTTATAGGCACCCAATAGTTATTTGCTAAACCCCTTTCAACTCGGAATGTTTTTTCTTTTGTGGTGGAACCATATGTAAAAATGTAATAGGCAGAGGCAGGCCAATCTCTGAGTTCGAGGCCAGCCTATTACAAAAGCAAGTTCCAGGCTAACCAAGGCTATATATAGTGAGACTTGTCTCAAAAACAAAACAAAACAAAACAAAACAAAACAAAACAAAACAAAACAAAGCAAAACACCCAGCAAAGCTCCATTGCCTCCGAATGGCCGTTTTAACTGTGTGAAAGTCCAACGAGACAGAGTTGGAGAGGAGACAAGTATTTCAGTGGCTTCCTAATCTAGCTATATGATATTTTTATATGAGTTTATTATAACAATGTGATTTTATTTAATTTTTAAAAAGTTATTCATTGAACAACCAAGTAATTCTTGTTTTCTAGGATGACACATCCTAAATCATGAATATCATATGAAGGTAGAGAGAGACTGCTTCCACCTGCCACCAATATTTGTAGACAGAATATCTTGTGCCCAAGTGGACGTGGCACCCGTCAATAAGAAATCTGATGGCCTATGGCTTAGCCAGGAAATAGAAGGTGAGATATCTGGGAGGAAGAAAAAGTTCTGGGATAGAGCCAAGAGCAGAAGGCTCACCCAGAACGCTGTGACAAGATGAACCCATGGCACCTGAACATGGGTAGCCAGCCACGCAGCAGAAAAAAAATTAGAAAAAAAAAATGGGTTCATCTATAACTGTTATGGTCTATTCAAAGACAAGCTTAGCTATGTGGCCATGGTATTTGTAAATATATTTTGAGTCTGAGTCTTATTTCGGGGCACATGGGGCTGGGAGGAAGAACCAGGTCAAATTTCTACAAATATTGATTTAAAAAAAATTTTTTTTCGAGGAAGTCCAGATCTTATACCATCATTTAAGTGAAATTTGAGACATAATGTTTGTGATCATTTTGAGAAAGGCTTAGTTTTCTATCAGATGTAGCTTATATTCTAGTTGAAAAATCACTGGACAGCTGAGTAAGAAAAAGTAGAGTTACATATGCACTTAAAAACTATGAAAGGACAACTTGCACGGTATTTATAGAGAGGGAGAAAGCAAGCCAGCTACTTGGGATTCGGCTGTCTCTTCTTGTGACACATCCTGGTGATCTCTCCATGAAGCTAAGTATTCACTCTCCTTTTCCATTGTCTTGGACAGACTGAGTACTAGCTGATGGCAGTGTTCAAAGATCTCATTTGCTATGTTTGATCCAAGTCGCCTAATAATAATGAGAGAGAGAGAGAGAGAGAGAGAGAGAGAGAGAGAGAGAGAGAGAGAATACATAACCATAAAATCACTTTAAAATGATCGCGTTCATCAGCGTATTTCCAGACAACTACACAGAGAAACATGGAGAAGTTCTCCACAGTGCCCTTTAGTTGCTTGGCCTCAGAAGAGGACCCTTTCATGGACTTTTAAGGACTCAGGTTCCTGACCCTTCTTGGGTGATCTCTCCTTATGCTGTCCTGTATACCCTTCACCCAACATGGCCTTTGACCACCACACCAAAGAGCTGTTGCCCTGCGCCCCCAGAATGCACCAGGCTTTGCCCCATCCATGATTTCAGTTGAACCGCCTCCATTAAACTGGCCCGTGGGCCAGTCTCTGGAGCATCCTCCTGATTACTGATGTAAGATAGCCCAGTGTCTGGTGAGCGATGCCATCCATCCCTTGGAGGGAGGATCTGTGCTCTACACATGAGCCAGGGGAGGCAAGGCAGCCAGCAATGTTCCTCTGAGGTTTCTATTTCAAGCTCCTATCGTGAGTTTCTGCCTTGGTTTCCCTCAATAGTGGACTGCCAACCTGTAAGCTGGAATAAGCCTTCTCTTCCCTGAGTTTCTTCTGGCTGTGGTACTTACCAGGGCGATAGCAAAGCAAACTAGGGCAGTGCAGACACGCTGAGGCAGGCAGAGGAAACGGCAGCCCGATATGAATGCATTTCTACCAAGTCTACCAAAGCTACAGACCTCTCACCTCGAGGGACACTGTTGCAGATTGCTTAGAGCAGTGTTTCTCAGCCTTGCAAAGGCTGCGACCCTTTAATACAATTCCTCACCTTAAGGTGACCCCCAACCATAAAAATTATTTTCCTGGCTACTTCACAACTGTAATTTTGCTACTGCTGTGAATCGTGAGGTAAATATCTGTTATGCAGGATACCTGATCTGCAACCCCCCAAAGGGGTCAGGACACATATGGGTTGAGGTAGAAACTGTCATCTCATGTCTACCTTTGCAAGGCTCATAAGTCCTGAGCCAAGGTTCCAAACACAACTTCGTTTAGTTTGAGAGTTCAGGTAATTACTGATGGGTGGAAGTATCTTTTCTTTTTTAAATAGGGTTTCTGTACACTGTCCATTCCCTGTGCGTTCATGTTCTGATTTATGTATTAAGACATGAGTCTCTATTTTGCGCATGGCTTTCGTATATGAAATGGGCACGGTCACACCATCTTGAAATGAGTCTTTGAAATAAGCAGCTCCCCCCAAAATCTTCATGGTATGAAATGTTTTCACTGTGTTACCAAGGAAGGCTGTGTTTTAAAATTACAGTTGCCAAAGGGAGCTGAGTATCCGTGGCTTCCGTAAGACTGCCTTTAAAAGTACAAGCTGTCTTTTGGTGTCACGTTATTGGTTATTCATGTGGGATGAGCCAAGTGCCCGGTGGTAATTCTCTCTGAAGCACCCTTTCACATGCAGCCAACTAATCCAGAGGCCACACTCCAGCCACCCAGGGGTGGGGGTGGGGACCACACTATGACACTCCCACACCTGGGGCTGTTATTTCTTGTCCATTGACAGCCTCAGGGTCAAGTTTTAGATGACAAGAAGTAGCCTGTCTGCCCCAGAACCTGATGGTTTAATCCATCCCTGCTTCTCACTTGATCCTTCTAGATCCTTCCTTTGGAAATGATGGCTCTTTCCATGTTCCTCCCTCAGAATCCTTATCCAGCCTGGTGCCTCCCGCCTGGCTCCCAAGGCAAGCGTGGTGTGCGCCCTCCTCTCAGACCTCTGTGCATGACAGCCTATTTCGGGAGAGACTGGCCTTCTGAATTGAAAACACAGTATCACGTCACGTTGCGTGCTGTGTGCCGTACTTACTTCCATTTGAGGTAGACAAGGGTGTTGTCATCTTTTCCATTCACCAGGATGTTCTGTCCGTCCATTGACATTTTCATGTTCTGGATCCCTTGCCCCTGGTGAGAATGACTCCGACATCGAACAAAGGTTTCCTCAATAGTTTTAGGGATAAAGTGGAGAAATTGGGGATAAATGTAATTATATGGTGTGGATTTTGCTTGTGGGTAATTTTTTCCTGCACGTCTAAAGACACTTAGTTGGTACAAAATTAGCTCTTGGTAACACTCAGCACTTAAAATTTCTAGTTCAATCCGGTATTGACTTATTTTTTTCCCCACTACATTATGTAACATGGAAGGAGCAGGATCGGAACCAGTGGTTTAAGCCAGGCCACCAGACACCCCATCATTGTACTGGCTGAAGGCTGTGGAGTTAGGGGAGGGATCTTGGGTGAGTAAAACTGGAGCCCAATGAATCAGGCAGGTGTGTTTTATGTAAAGTGGTTAGAGTGTGTTAGGAAAAGGTGAGAAGAAACCCAGGGAAGGAAGATAACATGCTCTGGGGTGTGCTAATGAAACCAGTTAAGTAATCCAAACAAACACATCACGGATGTGTGAAACACAGGGCAACGTTTAAGCTCCTTCCGTGAAAACCTACAGCTGTTACCCTGGTACTCGAGCCTGGTGTCTTTCCACAGAGGTTTTTGAGCAGACAAGACATTCAAGTAGTTTAAAGCAAAAAAGCTATAGGAGAGCCTGGCGTGAAATCTCTTCCGACTCCGTGACTAGCATTTCTCTTGAATGCTGTGAGTATAATACCATCAAGAGCCTCTCGGAAAAATTTACGTCAGTTTAACTTTCCCACATAAACCTTAGAATATCATATGCATATACACTTACTTTATACACCTTGCTTTTCTACTTAACAATCACATTCCTTGGGATGTTTTTTCATATTGTTCTGCTGGGCTCTCCCTGTTGTGTGTCACAGCTGCCTGATGATTGTCCATCTTTTACTTAAGTTCTGATTTTGTACCATAGTTCATCTATTTACCCAGTCTTCTGTGCAGGAAACTTGGGATTCATTCTCTCTCTCTCTCTCTCTCTCTCTCTCTCTCTCTCTCTCTCTCTCTCTCTGTTTCTCTGCCACGTTTTCATGTATAACTTCATCCGTGAGGTGCTTTGCTGTGTTGGGTCACTGTCAGCTGCCCCAAACTTTCGACAGTGCAGTGACAGTGCAGCACGGTTTGCAATCATTCACAAAAAAACAAAACAACAACAACAACAAAAAACAAAACAAAACAAAAAAAAACAAAAGCAAAACAAAACAAAACACCTCTAGGCATTGGAGAGATGGCTCTGGGCATGAAATGCTTGCAGTGCAAAGCATCTCAGCATGGGCTTCAGTCCCCAGAACCCACTTAAAGGCTAGAGGAAGCCATTCCAGGAGCATCCAAATCCCAACATGTACCCACAAAGACGTCTCCAGAAGCTTGCAGGCCAGCTAGCCTGGCTTTGGCAGCAGCAAAGAGAAGCTTGTCTCTGACTACAGTGTGTATGGGCCTGCACACCACAGGGAACACACACACACACACACACACACACACACACACACACACACACACACACTTCACACACTGAGGAGAGAAAACCCAGTCCCTAAGAGACTCATGATTTTCCTCTAGAACCATACTGAGTCTGTCCAAATTTGCTTTCTCCCAAAGGAAAAGAAACGGAACTACTTTGTGCCCAGCCAGAGACAACAGTATCTGTGGACATGAGGGAGTGTTGTCTCATGGGTGGGTATGATACTTCCAGTGTGTAGAGGAGAGGGGTGGGAAACTGGGTAAGAATCACTGAGCAAATCAAGTCATACAATGAACTGTGCAGCATCGCCTCAAACCTAGAAAAGCATGCCCCACTTTCTACAGAAGAGAAACTTGTCTCAGTTTCTGAGGTCGGCGAGCTGTGGGAATCCGATACTAGTGCTGGCAGACTCAGACGAGAGCGCTTTCTGCCCGACTCTGCTCCCTCAGCATCTTTGAAGGGTTGAGGAGGACAGCAACAACAGTCCAAGGCCCTCCAGACCAGGCAACATTGTTGCTAAGCGTATCATTTTCAAAGCTGTTTCCTTGCCATGAGCCTCTAGGAGCCAGGGAGCAGTTTCCCTGACTTCACAGTAGAGAGTTAGAAGTTCAGTGCCCCTCAGTGAGTTTCCAAGGAACAGCTTGCTGATAAGTTGGGCAGGAGCCCTCCTGCAGGGCCTGCCTAGTGTTCTGTGTGTGCAGGTCTGACTGCTCTGGCTGAGGTTTCCTTCTTTAGAGTGGCAAACTGAAGGGCAAGGATATTAAAAAAAAAAATTGTTAACACTCTCAGTGAGTTTACAAAAAGAAAAGGACAACAAGAAACTAAGTCGATTTACTTAAGGAAGTCCTGATTCCTTTTCCCTTTTAGGGTTTATTCCTACCTGAAATCCATAAACATGCCCCATACTGTAAAATTTATTCTTATTAAATTGTGAGCATGCATATGTGCATGGGAGTTTAGGTGCTGGTGGGTGGAGGCCAGAGCATAGGATTCCCTGCGACAGAATTTACAGGCAGCTGTGAACCACACATCCCAAGTGCTGGAGCCAAGGAGCCAAACCTGGGTCGTCAGGAAGAGTTAAGCAGAGCCCTCTCTCTGGCTCCTACACTGTGTGTTTTTTATATAATTAGAAAAAGTATTTATTTTACGTGTATGAGTGTTTTGTCTGCATGTATGTATGTGCACCACATGTGGGCCTGGTGTCCATGGAAGCAAGACGAGGGTGCTGGATCCCTTGGGACTGGTGGTCAGCCACAGGTGGATGTTGGAAACTGAACCTGAGTCTTCTGCAGGAGTAACAGATGCCACAACCACTAGGCAATCTCTCCAAGTCTCCCCCCAGCCCTTTCTCCACTCAGATTTTTTGTGTTTGTTTGTTACTTTACCAGGCTGAACATATCTCGGATACAGAGGATTCCACATTTAGCTATTGTCATCAGCCATAATCCATGAGAAGACATATAGATCGTTCCAGCCCCGTACTGTTTGCTCTGTACTTTTTGGTGAGGCTTAAGTACGCAGACGCCAGTGTGTTCCTGCCAATCAAAGCAGAGGAGAACGTTATTGAAAGGATCGGGCCAGCAGCGGCATTGTTTTTGCGGGTGTGTGTTACATATGTAGTCAGGTTCAAATCTGGGGAGTCTATCCTTGTGTGGGCTAAAGTAGGCACCCGTGTTAGTAATGTGTTTCAATGACAGTTACATCTTTATAAATAAAAGCTGATTTTGCTAGCTAAAGAGCTCGCCCTTCCTTCCTTCCTTCCTTCCTTCCTTCCTTCCTTCCTTCCTTCCTTTCTTTTTCAGTGCTGGGGTCAAACCCAGGCTCCTATACACGACAAGCAACTATTCATAACCACTGGTCTACATCCCAGCCCAGGAATGGCTTCTTTACATGTAATTCTGCCATTAAAAATCCAAGCCTACTCTGACAGTCTCGGTTCTCAGCTATCATTTTCATATACCATCATGCACAAATCAAAATAAAAGTTGCAAGCCCCCCTCACTGTGTGTCCCATGCACCCCTGTTGGGAGCCGACTTTTAGCAGAAGGCCTTTCAGCCATCTTGAGCCGTATACCCTGATAAGAGATGTGATTACAATAGCCTACAACAGCTGAGCACACTCTGATAACATCTTGGTTTAGGTACCTAGGATCTTTCCTTGGGTGTGTGAGACTTAAAGGTGTGTGACTTAAAGGTGTGACTTAGAGATCAGATTTAGAGACCTAAGGGCATGACTTAAAGGTGTGACCAAAAGGCATGGCTTAGAAGTGAGACATATAAAAGGCGAGAGGCAGACAGGAGAGTTCAGAACAATTTGGAGTAACAGAAATTCAGACACTAGGAGTAGGAGTAGACATTAGACACTCGGAAGAGAACAACAGGAGTACAACTAGGAACTAGAAGGAGTACAACTAGGAACTAGGAACTAGGAACTCAAGACTTGGGACTTGGACTAGGAAGAGAGACTGAAGAATAAATGGGATTGAATCACACTCTGTCTGGTCTCCATTCTTCGAGTCCGTCCTCACTCTCTCTCTTGCTGAACCCCGATCCTTGGACCTGAGTGGCAGCTTGGGCCGGGAAACAGTGGCTGCCAATCGTGGAGTGGAGAGGGCCGCAAGATTTTTGGCCGCCCAAAGTAGGGTAGCTCGGGCCTCAACATTTTTTGGCACCTAACGTGGGGCTAGTGCAGTTCTCAACACACACCCTTCTCCAAGACTCAGACACCACCTTCCTTTCAACTGTCCCAAAGATCCTTCTCAGCTCCACCCAGTCCTGTTCCACTTCCTCCGTCTGCACTCCTCCCTCAGGGTGCACATGCTATTTTCTAGCTCCAAATCTGACCATCCTTCAAAGACTAGTGTGAACGTTGCTTCTTCTACAATACTTCTCTACTATCCCGTTGCCATGAACAGTCTCTTCTTTTTTTTCCCTTAATTTCTATGTCTAATACCAGCTACACAGAGAAAAAGACTAGAGAGGAGATAAAAATAATTTAGAAAAGCCTGGGGTAGAGTCTCCTCCTCCCAGGGATCTGAAGACAGGCATCAGTGGATGCTGAGTGTCTGAAGGCAAGGCACTGGGCTGGTATGTGCAGCAAGAGGCCCCAGAATGACAGGAGTTTGAAGAGAGATGAAGGAACACGGCAGAGGCAAAGGTTAATTGTTTTGTGCAATTTTACTCAGTGCCAAGGTGTAAAGTTTCGCAGGAAATGGTCTACCTGTTGGCTCCTGGCATCTATGGAACAGATCTTATGCCAGTATTTTTTTAAGGCACTAAACAAATGCTATATCACCTGCCTGTTTATCTGACAAGAATGATGTATGTGACATAAACACGAGACCACTCAGTTGTATTCACGATGGAGTCACGAGCAATGTCGGCCACTCTAATTGAAGGAGATACTGATACTACCGCCCACTCCAGGGAAGCCATTTGCTGGCTGAATTTATCTGCCAAGGCAGCCAAGAGGATCTCGTCTAATTAATGTGACCTTAGTCTCGATGGCGGGAGGCTGGCGTACCTTTACAGGCATTATGTAGCTGCAGATGTATGGCACCTGGCTGCAGAAGCCATAGACCTTGCTGCCCGTGAAGCCCAGCACAGCAGAGGACAGAGTGTGCTCCACCTCATACAGGTACTTGTGGGTGAAGTCGTCTTTCAGCCTTCCTCTTTCATCAGAAAAGTTTTCAGGAACCACTAGAATGGGGAAAGAAGGGAGTTCACACGCACGCACCTGCAAGTTCGTGCTGAAAATCATTATGCACACTCATGGAAGAAGAAATAAAGATGCAAATGTTTGATTAATAGGATTGAGGCTATTTGATGATTTAAAAGATATTAAATACCAATTTGCCTCAACCAGGGATACTTCATGCTGATAGTAAACTATATAGCACACCCTTTTGTTTCATATTAGTTTAAAAATTAACATTAAAATCAACAGGACAATACCAAGATATTCTTGTCTCACTCTCTGTCTGTCTGTGTCTCTCTCTCTCTCTTTCTCTTCCTTTTTTTTTTTTTTGTTTTTTTTGTTTTTGGATAAAGATGTTACTGGCCTCAAACTTGCAACAATCCTCCTGCCTCAGCCTCTCAAATACTGAGATCACAGGTGTGGTCCTCCACCCTCCCTACCTCCTCCACTCTCTCCCACTTCTCCCCATCCCTTCCCTTGTTATTTGAGACATGGTCTCACTATGTACTCTGGTTGGTCTGGAATTTGCATATAGACCAGGCTGTCCCGGAATTCACAGAGATCTGCCTTCCCTGCCTCCAAAGAGCATGAATTAAAGGCTTGTGCCACATGCCATGATGCCCCCTCCCCTCTTCCTTTTAGATTCTCAAATCGTAAAAGTACTTTGAGGCTTTTTTTTTTCTTATGTTCTGTAACTCTATATTTTCAAATTTTCTAGCTAGATAAATCTGCCACCTGAAACAAAAAGTGTATCTGTTTTCTCTCAGCCTTTCCATGAACCCAGTGAGCTTGTTTTTACAGTTCTAGTTAACTACACTGTAAAGTATCTGAATTTAACTGTGAATATTTAAAACCACAGAACAAAAACCATCACACAATGACAGATCAACTTGGCATGGCAGCTGGTCTTGTTTCTTTTCTCATATTTAAGCAAACAAACAAGGAAACATTCCTAAGTCCCGAGGCACGGAGGAAGCTACACACAGAGTATTGCTTTGTAAAGCAGCACAGCGAACAACTGCTTTACCAAGAAAGCAGAAATGGAGGAGAACAACTCATCTGGGCCATGGAGAAGGCTGGGCTGCTTGCTTTACATCACCTTCTGGTAGCATGATAGGCAGGGTGAAGTACTCCATCCTGCTTCTTCCCATTTCTGGAAGCGGGGACAAGACCAGGACTTCGACCACGTCTGATTCCACAACAGACACCGTGGATATCTGCAGGATGTCCTTGCCTGTCTCTGAAAGTGAATGGGGATTGACTTTACAAGGAGTCACTGACTGAGTTTAAGGAATCCTGCAACATTCTAACTAAGAGAGAAGAGAGATTACTTTCCCCAAACTCTCACCATGATCCTGTGTTAATATTGAATATTTTAAACACACACACACACACACCCCCCAAGTTGTATTTTGGTGTGTCAAAATGGAGATACTTCTTCACCCAGTCAGTCTCCAGTATCAAATCTTATTGACTGATTTTTCAGTGACCTGTAAGCAAGAGTTGAGGGACATATTTGATAAACTGAAAGGGGAGATTCCTCATTTTCCAGCCAGGTGGGTTTAGTCATGCCTATGTTCCAATAGGGATGCCTTCTGGAGCCAACAGGGATGCCTTCCGGAGCTGGCCATCTTTGTTCTTCCCATCTGTACCCTGTGTGCTTATGGTCTGGCTCCCATCTGGGTACCGGCCAGTTCCAGGGCTCTGACGCTGGGTAACCTCAGACGTTCATGTTCTTGGCATCATTATGAATGCAATGGAAATGCTCCTGATGCTGAGTCTGACCCTTGGGAAGTCCTGCTCACTGACTGCTATGCTGCACTTCCCTCTCACCAAACACTGAACAGGACTGCCATTTTTCTGCCACCTCCAAGGCACTCTGGGGCTTGGCTTAGTGAGGGAGACAACGGCCATGTCAGAAAATGTCCTTATCCTGGATATGTTTCCTCCTTCCTTTCCTGTTTACTCCCTTCGTTTGCACTGGCGGGATGCAGGGTTCCCATCTGTGACTCTGAGCCCATTGAGAAGACACACTGCCAATCACTGCTTTTGTCTCCTTGCATCCTCTTTGACGCCCTCTCTTCTTCCCGCAGGGGGCCCAGGACCTTCCTTCTACTCTCTGCCCACGACAGCTGCCACATACCCACTCTCACTCACACTGAGCTTGCCATGTCATCTGCTTTCACACCCGTGTCCTCCATGACCCACCTGTCTTTCAGGGGACACCTGCTAACTGACCAGCATGCCCTACGCCTGCCTGTCGGGACTCTCACCCAGTCTGTCTTCCTTGAGCTGTTTCTGGAAGGCCCCTCACTACTCAGAAGATCTGTGGTTTCCTTCACTGCTTCAGCCTCTGCCTGTGGTTTCAGTGAGAGGTGAGGATTCCTGCGGATTCCCAGTTTTCCCTCTCCTACCTGCAGGCCAACCTTGTGGTACAACCACTTAAAGCTTATCCCCGACTAGACTAAAAATAAATGGGTCTCAGATTATGCTTTTTTAAAAAAAAAAATTGGCTTTGACAGTTACTGGGAGGAAACCCCTAATATATGCTTCTAACTGCTGGCCTGGCTACCTCCCCAGTGGTGTACCCCAGATACTTGCTGTTTTTCCTGCTACATGCTCATGGTATCTCCCCTCTCATGCAGCCTTCTCCTCTCTCTTCTCCTCTTTCTTTCTGCCTCGTTCAACTAGGTAACTGAAAAGCCCACCTATCTCTAATCCCTCTAGTGATTGGCTTTAGCCATTTTTATTTAACTAATAGTTTTAAATTAACGAACATGGTTTGCACAAGTGGGTTCTCCTGGTTACCAGGAGACCTAGACCTAGGTCGAGGCCTAGACCCTCTGGGGCAGAATTTAGCATTACAACACACAGCAGCAGACCAAACCTCCCCAATCTCATTAGTTAAAAACTGGAATATTCAAGCAGCATATGTATCCTCTCTGGTGTCAGCTCTACCACACCAGAGCCATCTAACTTACAGACTGGGCTGCTTTTTGGCCCTAGTGAGCAGTTAGGTCACTGGCAGTATGGAAGCCGATGGCCCAAGAAGACAGAAAGCCATGATTATCTGCCAAAATCTTCCACTGAGGTCTTACGTCAGACCTAAGGAGTCTTGAGTTGTAGCACGGATGTGCCCTACCCTGCACATGTCAAAATGTTCTGAGTCATTACTTCCCTTGGGATACAGTCTCCTTCCATCTTTGGCACCCCTCAGCTGGGACACCTCCACCCACTCTTTCCCTTCACCTGAAGAATTACACAGCACTGAATTGTTTCCTTGACCCTTTCATCCCCTACAAGGCCCATATTCAACATTTTGTACTTAGTAGGTATTTAGTAATTTTTTTTAAATAAATAAATGAATGGATTTATAAATATATCTTGGGGAACACACACATTTGGGACTAAAGGTATGGAGAAAAATTAATTATTAAACAGAGGTCAGAGGTAAAAAATTTTAAAAACGATTACACTTATAAACCTCCTCCCTTGTAATATCCAAATGTTCAAACCTTTCACCAATTCAGTAGTTGATACAAAGTATGGTTCTTTAGCATCAGTTACATGCTAGACAACTCTAATACTCTCGATTTCTCTAAATATAATATAGGAACTTAACTTCTATTTAAAATTTCATTTTTCAGGAAAATATAACATAACATACATAATTGTTTTGATATAATTCAAAAATGTAACTTCCAATTACTTGGCGTAAAGTGGTCTAAATTTTAAACTCACAAACATTAGCCAGGTAGTGGTGGTGCACGCCTTTAATCCCAGCACTTGGGAGGCAGAGGCAGATGGATTTCTGAGTTCGAGGCCGTTCGAGGCCAGCCTGGTCTACAAAGTGAGTTCCAGGATAGCCAGGGCTATACAGAGAAATCCTGTCTTGAAAAAACCAAACCAAACCAAACCAAACCAAACCAAACCAAACCAAACCAAAAAACCCTAAACATTCTGCATCATACCAGTGAATCCAAAAATCTGAAATGATTTTGAGGGTCTGGAATCGATGACAAAGATGTTTCCTTCTTCTGTACCGACTAACAGAAAGATTCCTCGCTGGTCGTAACTGGAAGAGAAGAACGCCAAGGTGTCCATTATGCTTCGTTTTATCAGCTCGGTGGTGAGCGAGCTTGTTGCGCGACCACAGACGCACATTCAAAACCAGCCACTCTGCCGTGAGTGGCATTTATTTATGGACTCACTTATGTTGTACTGCTGGGATGGAACTGGGTGCCCTGTGCACCCAAAGTAGGCCATCTACCGTTAGGCTATACCCCCAGCCCTATCGTTTGTCACTGTAAAATATTCTCTGACCTTATTAAAGCGGACATCTACATATTGATGTAGTCATTCCCCTCTGAGCCAGCGCTATCCCAAATTTCATTTACAAAAACATACTCGAAGAAGCCACAGGAGGGTTGGAGATATAGCCCAGTGGTAGAGTCCTAAGCACTAAAACAAAACACAACAAAAGCCAACGGCCAGCCAATCAAAAACTGCCCAGGCCAATAGCCAGCCAATCACAAACCACCCAGACCAACAGCCAGCCAATCAAAAAATGCTCAGAAAAAACCCCCCCAGCTATTTAGTTGTAATAATGTAAGGAAGACAGTTGTGTGAGTCCAGCCGTCTCAGAGCTTCTCCATTTTGTGGGCAGGGTTCCATTACATCCATGTTCCCAGGCCCAGAAACGAACTCCTATCCTGATTGGGTGGGAAAAATGCAACAATAACTTGGCCCAGGTATTTATGATTTGCAAGCTTAAATATTCTAATATATTCTGGCTCGTTGTTGCAGTTCAGCCCCCAAGTCTGTTCTGTGGCCCTGATCCATCAGTAGGGGCTTGATCACAATAAATTTTTGTCATCTACATTGACCTGGGGTTTGTTTAAATTATCTTGGATTTAAGCGGACTCCGTAACAGTAAAATATACTGGCAGATCGGCTAGCGATCGTGTCGTATTTCAGTAGCTTATGACTGCCACATGGAAAGAGAAAAGGAACTTAGTGAAACACTTCTGCATTGTTCTCAAAATAGCAAAGAATGGAACAACAGGAACCACAGGAAAAGAAAAAGGTCTGGGGAAGAGGCGGCCCACAAAAAGACACAGTACAGAAGAGCAGGGGACATGAGAGAGAGAGTCACTCCTGCTTCCCCAAGGTGCTGGAGGCCACAGAGATCAGCAGGGACAGTTTAAACATCATGAATACATTGGTTTCATCTCAGAGATACAATGTATGTTCAATGTCTGCAACATAATAAATGCAAAACAACATACACATAGACTTACAGATAGAAATCACATAATCACCTCTATGGACGTAGAAAAGGCTTTGACAAAATTTAATGTCCCTTTTCAATAAAAGTACTAAAATTCCAAGGAATTTCAGGAACATTTCTGTACCCAACAAAGACGGAACAAACAGAG
Source organism: Arvicanthis niloticus (assembly GCF_011762505.2). Taxonomy (NCBI): domain Eukaryota; kingdom Metazoa; phylum Chordata; class Mammalia; order Rodentia; family Muridae; genus Arvicanthis; species Arvicanthis niloticus. The sequence goes on from NC_047658.1 coordinate 154,185,963, forward strand.
TATGTCTACTAAAATACGGAGAAAACAAAAGGAGTACCAACTCCCTCCACTCTATTTAATAAGATGCCAAACGTCTTCGGACAATAAGACAAGGGGATGAAAGAAAAGGGATACAGATAGGAAAGGAGGAAATCAAAACATCCTTATTTGTAAGTTACATGATACTGAAAAAATCCTACAGACCTCATCAGAAAATCTTTGAGTAGGTAATACTCAAAGTAGCTAAGTAGCAATATAAAATCTACATACAAAATCCAGTAGCTTTTATGTATATCCATAAAAATAGGGTTAAAAAAAAAGAAATTTGGAAAAATATCCCATTCACAACAGATTAAAACAAACAAACCAACAAAAAAAAAAAAAAAGAAAAAAAAAAGAAAAAAGAAAAAAAAAAGTAAGAATAAACCTAACCAGAGGTGAAAGATCTCTGCAATGGAAACTTTATCCTCTGGGAAAGAAGTTGAAGACACCAGAAAATGGAAAGAGTTTCAGTTCATGGATTGGCGGGACTAGTGTTGTGTACTGTCTCTCCCAAAGCCAATACAGGCAGTAAGGCCTGCTGAGAGACACATTCACACAAGCTGAGCTCTCCACAGGAGGCTCAGCCCTGTCCTGGCAGCCTGAAGGGAAGAGTCCAACTGAGATGCTTAGAACAGTGCAATCTGGGTGTCTGGAAGAGGCGGAGCCCAGGAGAGGGGGAGCCCAGGAGAGGCGGAGCCCAGGAGAGGTGGAGCCCAGCTAAGCAACCTGCGAAGTACACCCTGCAATCCGTTGAGCTTTCTACTAGCTGCGCAGTGTGCTTCCGGTTTTCAGCCTTTTGTGAGCTGTCCCGCACTTGTGTGGGCTATGGTGGTGCAGTTGTCTTTGAATCATTTCTGCTCCCCATGAGTGATCCTCATCCAGATTCCTGTAAGGATTCTGTAGGCTAAGGTTTTGTTTGTTTACTTGCTTGGTCAACTTGACACACAAAAACAGAAAAATTCAATTGAGAAAATGACAGCATCACATTGGCCTGTAGCCAAGTCTGCGGGGGCATTTTCTTGATCAATGACTTACTTGAGTGTTGGTGAAGGGTAAGCCCACTGTGGGTGGTGCTAGCCCTGGGCAGGTGGTCCCCGGTTGCACAAGAGAGCCGGCTGAGCAAGCCTTTGATCTACAATGGTGACCTGCCTGCAAGATACACCAATGTAGCAGAAGCACAAAGCGTGTGGGGGTAACCAACCAATATCTGACTAGATTTAAGACCCATTTCATTAGATGGAACCCATCTGTGGCCAAACACTTGAGACTAGATAGGTCAGGGGCTTTGGGAAGCCCGTATATTACTGTCGTGCTAAAGAAACGTGGTCGCAAGGTGACTCCTGATGACATTCCGCTCTCCTCATAGTGTCTTGCTCAGTCACTACAAGAGAAGCTTCCTCCTGCAGTACAGGGGAAATGCGGAGTGTTTGGGCAGTGTGCAGAGAGTGAGAGACCACGGAACACTCAATCAGACTTGCGTGCGGCATCTTCGTAAAGTCCCTCCCCTTAGGACTCAGGGAACCCTGGGGAAAAGGAAATGGAAGGATTGGAAATGCCAGAGGGAAGCTGGGCGGTGGTGGCACACGCCTTTAATCCCAGCACTTGGGAGGCAGAGGCAGGCAGATTTCTGAGTTCGAGGCCAGCCTGGTCTACAGAGTTAGTTCCAGGACAGCCAGGACTACTTCTAAACATAGCAGGGCGGACACACACACAAACTCACAGAGACTATGGCAGCATGCACAGGGCCAGCATGGGTCGGTGCCAAACGGGGTCCCAGTGCTGAGGTAAGTGGACATGTGACCCCTCCCTAACCCAGAAGCAATCTCCAAATCGGTAATTACTTGCAAATTAATAACTCGCTGGGGATACAAACTACTCTAAGGGCAGAATCCGTGTCCAGAAGTACATGACCAACACAAAAAGAATTTAATGGCATCTTTAGGGGTTTTATGTCTCTTAACGTTTAGTCAGGGCATTTTTAAAAAATTCTTTATTCTTTTATTTTGCATTGCCGGTCCTTTGTACATGTTTTATGGCTTTGGCTTCTGTGTTTTTATTGGATTCCTCTGTGTGTGAATGTGTATCTCTCTGTCTCTATGTAGCTCTTGTGTTTCTTCTTGGCTCTTCTATTTGTTTTGCCCAGTTCTGATTTCTTTTTGTTTTATCTTATTTTATTATTTTTTTAGATGGCTGTTTGTTTTTCTAACCAGCATCAGAATGGGAGTGGATTCCGAAAGGAAGGAGGCAGGAAGTTCTTAAAGGAGTTGGGGGTGGGGAAACCATAATAGGAATATATTGTTTGAAAAAGACTATTTTCAGTAAGAGGAAAAAGAGGAAGAGAGAAAAAATTGTAAAGAAAAATGAAATCATGACATCTTTAAGAAAATGGTTGGAACTGGAAACTCTCATGGTAAACTAAATAGGCCAGACTCAAAAAGACAAATACTGCTTTGCTTTCTTCTCTGTCTGTTTCTTTTTGTTTGTTTTTTGTTTGCTTGTTTGTTTGTTTGGTTTGGTTTGGTTTTTTTTTGAGACAAGAGTTTTTCTGCATAGCCTTGGCTGTCCTGGAAGTCACCCTGTAGACCAGGCTGGCCTCTGCCTCCAGAGTAGTGGGATTAAAGGTGCAGGCTACCAGCATCTGGCTCACAATACTGCATATTTTATCTCTAGATGTGTGTGTGGTGTGTGTGTGTGTGTGTGTGTGTTGTGTGTGTGTGTGTGTGTGTGTGTGTGTGTGTGTTGTGTGTGTGTGTTGTGTGTGTGTGTGGTGTGTGTGTGTGTGTGTGTGTGTGTGTGTGTGTGTGTTGGGAAGAGAGATCTTAAGGAGAGGAGCAGAAATACAGAGGAAAATGAAAAGTGAAAGCAGAAAGTGTATCTTAAGGGGCAGCAAACAGGGAATGGGGAAACAGGAGCATGAGAGGAGGGGCACCGAGCCAGGGGAACACGAGGTGGCCGGGAGCACTGCGCAGGAGGGGGGTTGAGGGGTGGAATGGGAAGGGTAGGAGCGACAGAGCCAGAGCAGAGTACGAAGTACGAGGGAGAGCATGGGGTGGGGCGGAGCACGGGGTGGGGCGGGAGGTGGTGATGGTGAATGAGAAGAAATCGTGAAAATGGCCACGAAACTCATCACTCTGTATAATAATGTTCAAAGTAGTAGTAAAAATATCTTTGAGAATATTGTTTCAAGGACTCGAGATAATTTAAATGTCCATCAATGTACTGTTTGGGAAAAAAAAAGATGAAATGTGTATATAATGGGTATTTTACCACCATTCAGAAAACGAGGCCCACCTCTAGCACAGAGGCTTAACATTCTCCGTGGGGCTGGGGCGCTAGCTCAGTTGATAAAGGTCTTTTCCCCTCAAGCATGAGAACCTGAGTTTGAGCCCCGGAACCTGCCCGGAAAAACAAAACAAAACAAAAAACCACAGCGGCACGTGTACTGTGGTCCCGGGGCTGGGGAGATGGAGACAAGATCTCTCGCCATCACCAGCCAACCGCCTAGCCCAATCGGCGAGTTCCAGGCCCAGTGAGAGACACCCCCTAAACAAAACAAAACACCCCCAAACCAAGGTGGATGGCAACCTAGGAAACACACACACCAAAGATTGACCTCTGGCCTTCACATGCTTCACTGCACCCTCACACAAGAGCACACTCCAGCCTGCTCTCAGTATTTGAAGGCCATGCAAGCGAACAAAAATACTGGTTGTTTTGTTTATTTGTGGATAAGAATGTCTTTGAAAAGGGACATTGGAAATTGGTAATAGGCTGCTCCTGGGAGGGCACTGTGTGCGAGGGACTTCCCCCTCTGCCCCCACACCTGCCTTCTTACTTTTTTGAATGCTGAACCCAGTGAAATGTGTAGAGCTGAAAAGCAAAGGTGTTTCACTTGCGCCCCTACAGGCAGGTCTGATGATAGCGTGGCTAGTGTAGGTGATGCTTACTTGAGTGTCTTCACTGGTGACTGGGAGAGGTAGGCCTGGTGGATCAACTGAGGGGACTCCGCGTCAATGAGGTTCAGGAAGTATACATAGCCATCCACTGTCCCCACGGCAGCCGACAGGGAAGAAGGGCAGCATGCCAGCGCTGTTGCCTGTTTAAGAATAAACCCCAGAGAATAAATGTTGCTCCATATACAAGAAACCTACCGGGCTGGGCCTGTGGCTCAGGGCTACAGAGCTTGCTCTTAGAATGTTCCAGACCTTTAATCTTATCCTCAGCCCACGCCCACCCTACCTCAAACGCTTAGAAGTTTTGAAAAGCCTGCACGCTTGCTTTGGTCCATATTTCTGCGCAGAAAGTCAACATCCCTGAATCTGACCAGTTGCAGAAGCAACCACAGGAATCTCTACATTGTATTTTTTTATGCTTAAACCAGAATGACAGAGTCTAAAGGGACATTTAAGAAAACTAAGCATTAGTGTCACGGGGAAACACAGGGTTCTGATTATAGATTCTAAGTCCTAGATACAAACGGATGCAGAATTGGACTCAGATGAAACCCCAAGAACATTTTTATTGCTGGTTGAGAAAGAAAACGAGAGAAAGGATGGACACCTGTCTTGTTGTGAGGGCACAGATGGAAAAGGGAAGAGTTAGGCTGGTGAGTAACAGGGTTTTGATGAGCATCTGACTCTCAGAACAGAGCTTCTCATAACCAAGTGGGCTTTTTCTGTATGTGTTTGTGGGTGCTGTGTGTGCGCATGCGTGTATTAGGTCTAGATACATGTGGGTGTGTGCCTGTGTAGGCCAAAGATGGTCATCAGCTACCTTCCTTGATGGCTCTCCACCTTATATACTGAGTCAGGGTCTCTTGCTTGAACCCAGAGCTTGTTGGCTCAGCAGGTCCAGCCAGCCAGCATGTGCCACCAAGGCCTGTTTCTGCCTCGCACATGCTGGGATCACAGGAAGCCGTCATACATGCACAGCATTTATGGAGGTGCTGGAGATTCAAACTCTGGTCTTATGTCTACACAGCTGGCTTTTACCCACCACACCTTCTCCCAGCTCCCGTCAATGGGCTTTTATTGTTACATATTAATTGAAGCCTTTACGGGACCTCTGTAGAGTGTGTGTGTGTGTGTGTGTATGTGTGTGTGTGTGTTGTTTCCCCAATCATCAATTAAAATTCTCCTCTCTAGAGCTATAGTGAGCTACTTTAAGTAGCAGTAGCTAAGCGAGGCTTATGTCATCTTACAGGTGACATCAAGTGAAGCTGTAGCAATGCGGGTGTCTAGTCATGGTGGTGTTGGGTTGACTTCCTTGATAACAGCGCCTCCAGTGTTCACAGGGAGCACCTACAGCTGGGGCAGAGATATTTGCCCTCAGCATCACTGGGTCTGTCCAATGATCATTTCACCATAGTGCAGTGGGATCTCCCATAAAGAAAGACTCATGAGTCTACAAGCACAGGCTGGACCACAACCATGTATCAAGCCTGGTTTGGAGCTCAGGGAAGGCTGGCCCAGACCTCCAGGCAGTGGCTGTATCTGGCCTTGTCCAAGGGGAATAGGTTAAGTCCTGGTTATACAGCCCCCTAAGGGTTTTGTTACACACTTGCCTCTTGTTTTCAGAGACCTGATCTCAGATAAATCTAATGGGTATGTGATGCCTCTTTAGTTCTAGAAATTCTAATAGAAATTGATACATACAAGCCTTTGTCATACAGATTATGTGGTGTTATATATTTTGTGGCCTTTTAGACAAGACTTTATATTGTTACTTTTCGGGGAGGTCCCATTTATATTTTGTAGCTTGTTATATTATATGGCATGGTACTTGCTTTGTATCATGCTTTGTATAATTGGTATACAAGTATTTTATGATTGAGAGTTTTAATTTGTAGGAGAGAAGGACTGTAATTTCTCCACCATCTGAGATGCAAAGGAAAAAAAAAAGTCCAGCACTATTACTATTTAGGTCTTTACAAAAAAAAATTTTTTTTTACATTATTTTGTGCAAAATGTATTGTGGATTATGCAGAGGCAATTACATATTGAGAAAGATGTCATGGGTGTTTGCCAGCTAGCACCCAGATGTCATCCTTCTATGAAAGCCTTGGATACCCACTGAGAAGCCCCCGTTCCGTTATTTTTAGGGCTCAGAGGGATGAATGAATTTTAGCCTCTTTCAGGGCTGAGCTTTTGTTGAGTAGCACCGACTGTCCTCATATTCACGAGGATCACTCCATTAGGAGACACTCTTTGAGACCTCTGGTTCCCTTCTCTGGTACCGTGACATGAGCTTAGCACCATGCCAGGTTGGTATGACTAGATCAGGACTTATTAAATTCTGCCTCTGTATGTGAACCAGCACAGTAGGGAGGATTTCCAAAAACTGCTGGATGTGAACGCTGAAAGGCGAGCAGAGATATTTTAAGCGTGGATTTCTCGGGCACACTTACCTGAGTCCTCAGGAAAATCCTGCCTGTACAAGTACCGTCTTCTAAAGATAAAATGGAAACTTCCCCCGAACTTGTGAGCGTCTGTAGGAGGAAGACAGGTACACTGAATGGATGGTTAGACTCTGCCATGGGAGTGGGTGCTGATCGGCTAGCATGCTCACCTGGGGGTCAAGAAAAAGCTACACTGTTTCTATAGGTTATTAGTCATTTATGCATTCAACACTGACTCTTATTTTCTGAAGGATTACACTGTGGCAGGATTACTTGTACTAGGGTTACAGGCACAAACTATCATACCTGAGTTTGATAAACCTTCTGTGTTTTTTTTTAAACAATGATCTTTAGCATGTAGGAGGCAGAGTTCACTGTGAGTCTGAAGCCAACCTGGTCTATATGCTGAGTTCCCTGCCAGTCAGGGCTACAAAGTATAGATACAGTCAGTGGGAAAAGGTACTTGCTACCAAGCCTGACGACCTCAACCAACTCCCCCAAGTTAACCCCCCCCTCTCTCTCACACACACACACACACACACACACACACACACACACACACTAAATGTGGGGAGCCGACAGAAGGTGGCTATCATCCTTGCAGCCATCTTGAGCCATATACCCTGATAAGAGACTTGTTTACAATAGCCTATAACAGCTGAGCACACTCTGATAACATCTTGCTTTAGATACCCAGGATCTTCCCTTGGGTGTGTGAGACTTAAAGCTGTGATTTAGAGCCGAGACTTAAGGGCGTGACTTAACGAAGTGATTTAGAGATAATACGTAAGGGCGTGACTTAAAGGTGTGGCTTAGAAGTGAGACATATAAAAGGCAGTCGAGAGGCAGACAGAAGAAATTATTAAGTATTAGGCACTTGGAGTAGGTGCTTGAGACTTCAGACAGGCAACTAGGATTAGACACTTGTACTTGGATGAGACTCGAGACTAGAACTTGGAAGTTGGAACTTGGAGGCACTAGGGACTAGGAACTAGGGAATAGGAACTCACGACTTGGGACTTGGACTAAGAAGAGAGACTGAAGAATAAACAGGATTGAATCACACTCTTCTGGTCTCCATTCTTCGAGTCCATCCTCACACTCTCTCTCTTGCTGAACCCCGACCCGTGGACTGGAGCAGCTTGGGGGCAGTGCGGGCTCTAACAAGTTAGCCCCCAAGGCTTTTGGCAGTGTGGGTTCCAACATTGACAGAGCGGTTCTCAACATTTTGGCCCCCAAGCTTGGGGCAGCTCGGGTTGAAACAACTAAATGCATAATAAATAATAAAGATGTAAAACCTAGTCAGGCAGTGGTAGCACATTCCTTTAATCCCAGCATTTGGGAGGCAGAGAAAGATCTTTATGAGTTTAAGGCCAGCCTGGTCTACAGAGCAAGTTCCAGGACAGCCAGGGCTACAGAGGAAACCCTGTCTCAAAAACAAAACAAAAACAAAAACAATACCAAACACATAACACACAACCAAAAAACTAAGAAATAAAACGAATTATCTTGAATAGGATTTAAATAATGTAATAACTAGGTTAAGAGCAGTGAAGTGAGAGAGGAGACATGCATACGGCCCAGTGGTTCAGAGCACCGTCTGCTCTTCTGGAGAACTAAGGCTTGATTCCCAGCATCCACAGGGCAGTTTACAACTCTCCGCACTCCAGTTCTAAGGGATCTGATCCACTCTTTGGCTTCTGTATGCACCAGGCACATAGGTGTGCACAATCATACATGCAGGAAAAACACCCACACCCGCAAAAATAAACACTCCCCACAGTCATACTTCAAAGAAAAAGCCCCTAGAAATTCCATGGGCTTATCGCCCAATGATAATGATGAAACCTAGAGACAGGAAATTATATATTGCTATTTTAAAATCATTTTACTTTTAGAACATTTTTAGGACTATAGAGGTTTTGGAGCAGAAAGTACAGTAGACGTGCCCCCCCCCAAACCCCCCACCTCCCACAGTTCTCCACTGTTAGCAGCTTGCAGCAGCTCTAGACACGGGCTACAGCATCTAAGTCCACAGTGATACAGCTACTGGCTAAAGTCTGTACATCAGGACTCCTTCAATCTTTGTGTTGCGCTCATTCTGAGCATTTTGATGAGTTTGTAACGACACACGCGCACAGTTTCTCTGCCTTAAAAATCTCCTCTTGTCTGTTCCTGCCTCTCTCCCCAGACCCCTGACAACCACTCATCTGTTTTACTGGCTCCATGGCTTTGCCTATTCCAGAATATTCTGTTAGATCCACACAGCATGAAGGCTTTTCCACACTGGCTTCTGTCACTTAGCACCATGCATTTACGATCCGTCCCAGGCCTGTTGTGGCCTGACTGCTTTATTTCTTTTTTATTACTGAGCAAGGGCACGCTGCATGACTGAGCCATGGTCTCAGGCTCTGCGTTCACTGCGGAACATATGGTGCCTGTTTGGTTTCAAAAGAAGCTGACAAACCATCTTTCAAATTGGCTGTACCTCTGTTTAACAAAGGAGTGCTTCATGCTGTCACTGCCAGCACTTTAGACCTGAGACATTCTGAAAGCCAGTGGCATCTCATTGTCACAGTTTTCTAAGGACAGATGTTTACAGCATCTTTTTATATACTTATTTTCTATCCATATGCCTTCTTTGTGTGGAGTTTATTCATACTCCCTACTCCCCCCCACCCTTATTTATGAATGAGATTGTTCACTCACTTTCTTTCTTTCTTTCTTTCTTTCTTTCTTTCTTTCTTTCTTTCTTTCTTTCTTTCTTTCTTTCTTTCTTTTCTTTGAGACAGGGTTTCTCTGTGTTAGTCCTGGCTGTCCTGGAACTCACTCTGTAGAGCAGGCTGGCCTTGAACTCAGAAATCCACCTCTCTCTGCCTCCCAAGTGCTGGGATTAAAGGCGTGCGCCACCACCTCCCAGCCTTTTCACTTTCTTATTCTTGAATCCCCACATGCTTTCTGCAGATCTGGGTCCCCTGTCCTTTGTCAGCTACACCTCCTGCAGAGATGTCTGCAGTTTGCCTTTTTCTTCTCTTAGCAGAGGATATGCCTAGGGCTTGCTACTCTGGAGGCTTTTCACAGAGCAGAGGTTCCAGTCAAATGCATCCCACTGATGTATTCCTCTCTGCAGGTTGTATTTGGTATTGGAGTTAAAGACTTTGCCATTAAGCCTAAGATAACTTGGATTTTTATCTTCATCTTTTCATAACCTTATAAGTTTGTTTTTACATTTGTCTACAATCAGTTTTGATTTTTTTTTGGAATGTATACGGTTTGCATCCAGGTTCAAAATATTTAGCTTCTATTTGTGTGTGTATGCGTGAGTCTGTGCCTGTCATGGTGGGTGTGCATGTGGAAAGTCACACGCCTGCAGGAATTACTTATGTCAGCACCATTTGATGAAAAGAAGATAGTACTTTCACTGAATTGTCCTTGCTACTTTGTCACATGTCAGTTTACTGTGCTAGACACAGCAGTAGCACTTACCTAGAATTCCAGCAATTTGGGGAGTGGAGGAATGAAGTCTGTAAGTTCAAGGCCAGGTTGGGCAGCTCAGCAAGACCCTTTCTCAAAAGAAAGCTTAAAACCCCCAAAGATCATTTGATTATATTCCTGTGGGTTTATCTGTGGCCTCTGTTCTCTATTACATTTATCTATTATTTTATTCTCTCACCAACACCAGTCTTTCATTACTATAGCATCAGCTCGACTGTATTTATTTCTCAATATCTCACTGATGTCTCCTTCCATAGAATATTGATTGGTTTTGTGTTGCCATGCAAATTTTATATTCAATTTTTTTTCCCCCAAAATAACACTGATATTTTGGCTGGACTTAGCCTAAGTCTGTAACTCAGTTTCGGGAGAGGTGACATGTTAACAAAACTGTAGCTTGTTATCCAGCAATCAGGGTGACAGCTTGCCATAGATTAAGGTAATTGTTTTAGCCGTCTGGTTCCCTTTCCCATTGGACATTGATGCTGGTCTTAGAGGTCATGAAGGAGGAAGAGTGTACTGAAGATGGCCTTAGTAGTACTGAGCATGGGGCCTCACTCAAACATGCCGGGGCTCTTTGTAAAATGGGATCACTTAAGGATTAAAGGTGCTGGAGAGTTGGCTCAGCAGTTAAGAGCACTGACTGCTCTTTCAGAGGTGTCCTGAGTTCAATTCCCAGCAACCACATGGTGGCTCACAACCACCTGTAATGGGGTCTGATGCCCTCTTCTAGTGTGTCTGAAGACAGTGTACTCACATACATAAGATAAATAAATAAATCTTTTTTAAAAAGTGGGGGGAGGGATTAAAGATGCCTCTGGGCCGTTATAGCATTGCTGACCAAGTACTTAGATTTCTTTCATTTTTTTTTAAGGGCCATGTAACTAATGAAGGGGCCATCAGCTATGATTTGGTCTACACTTGGTTGGAAAAATGCAGTGAAAGAACCAGCCCTGGAAGCAAGCAGAAGTTTTTGGCTAATATTGAGCCAGCCTTTAATACCTGCACTTGGAAGCAGAGGCAGGCAGATATCAGAGTTCAAGGCCAGCCTCGTCTACAGATAGAAACCTCATCTTGAAAGAAAAGTGGAATATTTTGTGACTTAACATGTAATTGGGTCAATAAAGACTTTTGGGGGAGAGATAAACGTTTTAGTTACTTCTCTGGGTTTGTGGCTTTTCCTATGGAGCACCCCCTTCTCTTTGGTTAGATGTATACCTAGTTTGGTTCATTGGTGCGACTGGAAGCAGTGTTGCATTTTTAATTTGAAATTATAATTGCTCACTACTGGTAACGTAAGAAAACAATTTATTGTTTTGTGTTCTAACCATTTGTCCTACACCTTTGCCATGGTCACCCCAACGCTAGGGGCGTATTTGATTGTAATTTTTTTTTTTTATGATGGCAATTTTGTCACCAGAGAACAGAGGTTGTTTTATTTCTCTCCAATCTGCATACCTTTTACAACAAACAAACAAACAAACACAAAAACCAAGTTACTGTATGAGCTCAGAATAGCAGAGCGATATTGATGAGGAATTAGGCATTTTGTAGAGATATTCCTACTATGGTGAGCAGCTCTGTTCTGTTTTTGGAGTATTTTTATTAGAAGCAGGTAACAGATGTTGTTGAGTTGTATTATGATGGATTACATCAATTGACTGGTTAATGGAGAATCAGTTTCAGTATTGCATACCCGAAATAAATCGAGCTAGGTTAAGGCATGTAATTGTTCTTATGCAATGCTAGTGTTCAATGGAGGGTGTTGTGTCTGCGTCAGGGGAGATGCTGATCTGTAGTTTCCTTTTCTTGTGTTTCCTCTGGCTTAGCTCAGAGAAAAGCATCAGAGAAGGAGCTGGGAAGGATTCCTTCTGCTTCTGACTTTAAAATGGTATTGTGGAAAATTGGTATTATTTTTTTCCCTTAAATGTTTAATAGAATTCACCAGATAACCCATCTGGGCCTGGAACTCCCATTTTGGGGCCTGGAATTCCCGTTTTTTTGGAGTGTTATTATCAATCCATCTTCTTTGATATAGGCCTTTCAGAATATCTCTTTCTTTGAAGGTGATTTTGAAAAATTTGGCTTTTCAAAGGGTTGGTCCAAAGATACCCAATTACATATGGATGGGAATTTAAATCTTGAAATACAACTTGAATCCCATTGTGTCCCACCCAGTACACTGTCTCTTACCAGGAAGTATTTGTTTCCAGGTGTGATAAAGCTGACGGTCTGGACTTTCCCATCACAGGCATCCAGCACTTTATCGAGAACTGGCTCTGCGCCAAACTTGTAGATATAAACAGACCCCTAAAAAGGCCACACAAGGAAAGAAAACATATTTATTACATATGTCATTAAGTCAACAAATACTTGTTTAGTGGCCACTGTGTGCAACACACTGTTTGGGACCCGGTGAAGGGAAACCACAGACTTAAACAAAGTCCTAGAGGACCTTAAAATGTATAAATCTTATTTGTTAATTTGAGTGAGGGCAAGGCTCAACAAATGAGCGGATACAGCAAGAGACACGCAGACACTCGTGTGGGAGAGAGACCAGGGATGGGTTACAGAACCTATGCTGGGAAGGGTCATTGAAAGCATGGTGTTTTGGGCTTTTACTCCGAATGAGAAGCCACCTTGGGCTCTGAGTGTTTGGGATAAATGTTCAGTTTGTATCAGCTGCTGTGCCAAAAAATACATTATTCATTCTGTCATACAGGCTGAGAATACATAGTTCACTCCACCAGACATGTAGAGAAGCCTATTAAAATGTCATAAATTTCATATTCTGTCATCTGAAAACAAGGGATTTTATTTCTGTGTGATTTTCACCATGAGGATGTAGTCCTCTAATGTCAACAGCACACTGCTAGATTCCTTTCCGTTCCTGCCTGAACAATACACATGGTCACTCATTTGGTGCCATCTCCCTGGACCTTGAAGCTGCAGATGGCTGTCACAGCAAAAGGTCTGCTTCTTTGAATTTATTTTCCAGCCTTCTAGTTGGCATCCTTCCCCCGGGCCCTCCCGAGGTACATTTTTTGTTTGTTTTGTTTTTGTTTTTTGAGACAGAGTTTCTCTGTGTAGCCCTGGCTGTCCTGGAACTCACTCTGTAGACCAGGCTGGCCTCGAACTCAGAAATCTGCCTGCCTCTGCCTCCCAAGTGCTAGGATTAAAGGCGTGTGCCACCACTGCCCAGCCAGAAGTACATTTTTAAAGGGTTTTCTCTGGTACCATCCTGCTGCTGGTACACCCCAGTGTTAAGAGCGTCTGAACATGTATTCAGAGTAGTTTTTCCCTTCTTAACTCATGTAATTTTTAAAAGAGGCTCTGTCTGTTTTTCAAAGGGTTCGTCTTGGGAACTATAAGTATGGGTGTCATGCTGCTCCCCCTGGGACTTCTACTGTCTTTTATATCTGCAAACTTTATTTAATCAGTTCTATGAGGTGGTATCCTCTGAAGCCTTGCCTCTGCTTACCTATTTCCTCTCTAGGACTTCAGTCCAGCATGCTAGGTTTTTTTTCAGTGCGTAATTCACACCTTTCATCCTTCCTTCTGCTTTTCCTTCCATTCTGGTTTTCTCAGGCAGCATTCCTAATGACCTCTTCATCTATCTTCCATGTCAAAGATGTTCATTTAAATTTTTAACCTTTTTAAAGAAATGGGTGTTTTGCCTGCATATATGTGTGTGCACTACTTGAGTGGCGTAAGTGTTTCACCTACATGTATGTCCATGTGCCACATGCATGCCTGATGCTCGTGGAGGCCAGAAGAGAGATCTGACATCCTGGGACTGGGGTTACAGATGGTTGTGAGCTGCTGTGTGGGTGTTAGGAATCCATCACGAGCCTTCTGGAAGAGCAACAGGTGTTCTTAACTATGAGCCACCTTGGCGGCCCCCAGGTATGTTCATTTAGTGTCTCCTTGGTTATGTTTTTTTGTGTGTGTGTTTTAATAGTTTTGTTTTGCTGTTTTCTTTTTCTATTAGTATACTTTCAAAATATAGTTTCTTCTTTACAACAGATATCTCTTAGTTTTCCCATTTATTTATAAAACAAAGTACCATTGTTTTGACTTTTGGTAATTACCAGAAACTTAAGACTTCCCGTATATAAAACCAAAATATTTAACTTTATTTGCAATGTGCCCAACGTTCTTGCCTGACAATAAAATGGCTGCTAATCTTCACATCTGGGAGTCATTTTATTAACCAGGGGTCTTTATAACTGTACAACTCAGAGAGTCATTGTTTAACTATGCATTGATTCTTCAACCTTCTTTTCATACAGAACTTATATCTGGGTAAGCTGAGTATAACCAAACTGCAAGGGTAGATATCTGATTGGCCTGGCCAATACAGGTAGATGGGTGACCAAGTTAATCTACCACATCTATTTCAGAACATTTTTATTTTATCGTTGGTGACTTCCTTCCAAAGTTACTGATAGGACAGAAATATAAGCAGGAGTAGCAGAAGGCTCTAAGTACCAGAAGGGGAAAGTTTGCAAGAAAATAGAGGCAGCAAAGGGGAAACAGAACCAAGAGATATTGAAGGCGAGCCCCCTGGGCTGGGTCATGGAGGACCCCGGATTTGAACACTCGCTCTCCTCTGTTGGGGTGTATGCATAGTCAAACATCTACTTTTAATTCAGGCCTTTGTTCAAGGTACCTTCCGTGTGCAGGAGAGAGAGTGCTGATGTGAAGAGAATCATTACCCACACACGCCCCTTTCTTTTTCCCCATCATGCACTGATGGTTTCTGAAGATTCTGCATCAAGATATCTCTGTCTAACCTACCTTGTCCGTTTGAATCAGCAGCATTTTGTAACTAGGGGAGAACACCAGATGTGGTACTGGCCCATCAAACTCAAGAAAGGTCTTCACTTGGTACTTTGAATCTTTGATGATGAACGAGTATATCACACCATCCTGCAGACCGAACACAGTGAGACAGACACAAAGTCGGTTTTTGCCAAAGTACAGACCAGGTTTGACGCCAGACAAGTCAAGGCTCAGGGACTGCTCCTATGTGAGACTCCGAATCTGTTTACATCTAGGATGCACTGTTACCTTTAACTCCCATGTACTTCATTATGCAGAAAGCAGGACAAAGGAGGCAGGGTTTGTATGGCTTGTGTGCTAACTGTCCTCATTTAAAAGAGGGCTGGAGAGATGGCTCAGTGCTTAAGAGTACTGACTGCTCCTCCAGAGGTCCTGAGTTCAATTCCCAGCAACTGCATGGTGGCTCACAACCATCTGTAATGGGATCTGATGCCCTCTTCTGGTGTGTCTGAAGACGGCTACAGTGTACATATATACATTAGATAAATAATATTTTAAAAAATAAAAGAGTAGTAGTCTTCAGTGTGTTTTTAAACCATTATTGTGTATATTTTTTAACCACCTATGTGACACCAAACGTCATGGTCTCTTCTCCAGCCCCTGATACAGTGCTAGAACAAGGCAGGTGTTCAATAAAAATGGGCTGGCCAACTAGATGCTGAGAAATAGCCTTAATCAAACGCGTCTCAAGCGGAATGTGAGTTATTTCTACAGTAGTTAAGAGGCTGGGGTGGGGGGAGGTAACTATCATTTACGACATGGAACCCCATTGGAACTAAATCCAGCATTTAAGAGATGTGACTTCTTTTGTTGCTTTCCCCAAGCTCGTGACCATTCTCCACCCCTCATTAGCTCAGATAAGAATCTTAAAGGTCACAAATGCAGACTAAAGGTAGGACAAGGGAGGGGCTTTTCTCTTAGAGGCTCACGGTAGCTTCTGCTTGATGGATCCATGTTCATCCTAATGATGGGATCTTTCCATCCTGATGCCACCACTTCACTGGCCTCAGGAAGACCACTGGCAATGACACTGACAGACAAAGCTGACAGCCGACTAGGGACAGCTTCACATAGACCTGAGATTTTGATGTAATGCTGTCACCATTCTTAACCTTGATGGCACGGATCGCAACCATGTGGAGACATGTGGTTTTGAAACTTCCTGGAAATGTGTGCTTTAGAGGATAAAAGCATAGTCCCTGGGGCGTGACGTCCCAGGTTCACTTCCCGGTGACTGTCATGGTACTTTCACCGGTAGGGGGAGCACATCAGATTTCTACCTGACAAAGTTGTGAGGGTTAATAATACATTTTGCGTGGTGCCTGGTACAACCTGAGGCTAGCCCCATCTGCTCAAGCAAATGGAGATGAATAATACTGAATTTCACTACCAGCTCTAACAGACAAGAGATCCAAGCTCATTTCTGACAACCTAATTCATTATCGTAGGAACAGGCACAGAGCTGGGCTGAAGACAATTGGGTGTTCTCCCCCTGAGTAGGAGGGACGGCAGCAAGTTTCTAAAGCCCACTTCTGTTCATTTGCAACAATACAGACATGATCATTCATTACCTGTCTTCTTTTTTTTTCTTTTTTTGCATGTAGTGGGAAGTTTCCCCAGTAAACTTTTTATCATAACATTCAACAAGGAAACTATTTTAATTGCTAATCTGAAAGAACAGGACAGAATATGGCTCATGAGCGTAAGTGGCTGCGGAGGGGGGCAGCTTTTTTTATGAAGTGAAGGATTCTGAGCAATGGAGTACATTACAATTCCAGAAGCCAGTATGCCGTCCTTTTGGTATGCCAGTATGAGCGGGTTGATCAGCTGGGCTCCATCTTTGGGGAAAGAACAAACAACAGAAAGTAGATGACATCATTAAAAGAGCAGCAGCACACGGGGCAGCAAGAGCTGTACGGGGAATGAGTGACCATAGAAGGGAGGCAAGCTGCACTGGAGGTCTCGAGCACCCAACATGGACTCTATTTAGTGTGGAGCAGAGACTGGAGGAAAGACCGTCCAGAGACTGCCCCACCTGGGGATCCATCCCATATACAGTCACCACCAAACCCAGACACTATTGCAGATGCCAAGAAGTGCTTTCTGACAGGAGCCTGATGTGACTGTCTGCTGAGGCGCTCTGCCAGAGTCTGACAAATAAATACAGAGGCAGATGCTCGCAGACAATCATTGGATTGAGCACAAGGTCCCCAATAGAGGAGTCAGAGAAAGGACTGAAGGAGATGAAGGGGTTTGCAATAATATCAACCAACCAGACCCCCCAGAGCTCCCAGGGACTAAGCCACCAACCAAAAGTACATATGAAGGGACCCACGGCTCTAGCCGCATATGTAGCAGAGGATGGCCTTGTTGTGCCTCAATGGGAGAAGCCCTTGGTCTGAAGGTTCAATGACCCAGTGTAGGGGAATGCCAGGGTGGGGAGGTGGGAGTGGGTGGGTAGGTAGAGGAACACCCTCATAGAAACAGGGGGAGGGAGGATGGGATAGGATGTTTGGGGGGGGGGGAGACCAGGAAAAGGGATAACATTTGAAATGTAAATAAAGAAAATATCCAAGAAAAAAAGAAAAGAAGAAACTGAATTTCTGTGACCAGAAATGCATTGTTAGAGACTGGAAAAAGCTGGTGTCAAAGACCCACGCCATCAAAGCTGTACTACCATTAGGCTATGCAGATGTATGCATTTCATAAACTTATATAATCTATGTCAAACGGTACATAAATATTTTTATCAAAGTGCAGTAGGAAAAAAATTCTGCAAGAATATTTGTTATTAATAAGATTAATTAATGTCTTTGGGGAGGAAATAACAAAACCATGTTACCAGTTTGTATAGGGAAATACGGTAACCACGTGGGCTCGGAGGGCACCCATCAATCTGATGTGGGCAGCTGGGAAGTACATCCTTTCCTTACGTTACTGCCCAGCCGTCCCCATGGCAATACAGCTGCTCATGGAGTCTAAAGAATCCAGGCTTGGAAGAGAGGCTGCTTACACCCATCTTAACAATCTCCCTCCCTAAACCATGGCCAAATTAATCTGCCAAAGCACAATTCTGATTGCCCTACACTTAGGAGAAGTCTTTATACTCTCAGACTCCTGGCGAAGGCTATTTGTCAACCTGTATTTAATAATACCAGTGTCCCTAGAGGATGGAAATGATGTGACATTGTATTTGTTTTTATATAGGTTATCTCTGTTGTCTCCTGGCTGGCCCCTTTCACATTATGATGACACTTGAAAAATATGTATTTGTGTGTGTGTGTGTGTGTGTGTGTGTGTGTGTGTGTGTGTGTGTGTGTGTAGTCCAGGCTGGTTTCAAATGCATAATCCACTTGCCTCAGCCTTCTGAGAGCTGTGGTTACAGACTCTTGTGCCACCACACCCAACTGATAAATGCACATTTAAAAGCATTTATAATACCCTGCCAAAAAGAGTACACAGGAAAGAAATTGTGAACAGTGCTTAAGACAAGGTGATTAAGCCCAGTTGTGTAAAATACATTGGAAATGTGACGGGTATTCTGAATGAGAAGCATTTGTTATATAGTTCATTCTGCAAGTACTTGCAGAGGCCACATGATTCTATACTGGGATTAAACAGAGTCAAACAATGAAGTAACCTCAACTGATTACCAGGAGAGGAGAGAGGCTTGGGGTCATTGTGCTAGTTCAGGGTGAGCCTCCAGCTGAGTCACGGAGCACACAGAGTTCGAGTGTGGGCACCTAATGCATCTGAAGGTCGAGGTGGGGCTAGGGAAGGGTCCGCACAGAAGCGGACCAGAAGGAAATGGACATACCTCACAAAGGTAACTTTAAAAGGCAGCGAGAGAGCACAGGAACGATAAAAAAGTTTTAACAAGTTCAAACGGACGGAGGACTTAACGGAAGGAGCCGACAGAGGCTTGCTCTTGGAAAGTGTCCAGGTAACAGCGCTGTAGATTCTCTGCAGAGAGGAAGGAACAGGGCTGGAGGCCAGTCACAACATGGAGGAGTGTGTGGGAAAGCTTTGCCAAGGAAGTGAGTGTGGGAGATTGGGAGAGGGACTGTGAAAGATACTGAGGTTGTGGAACATTTGCAAGAGGGAGTGAGTCAGAACTTGGGTGAGATGGAGAGGAAGACGGGCAAGAAAATGAGCCAGGATGCAGATCTGGGAACAGCCAGCAAAGAACACTGCTTAGCAAAGACTCATCCTGGGGCCGATGGAAATGACGTCAGAGACAGGAGGCGGGGCCTCAGGACAGCAGAGACCTTAAGTTG
Source organism: Arvicanthis niloticus (assembly GCF_011762505.2). Taxonomy (NCBI): domain Eukaryota; kingdom Metazoa; phylum Chordata; class Mammalia; order Rodentia; family Muridae; genus Arvicanthis; species Arvicanthis niloticus. The sequence continues at coordinate 154,204,998 of NC_047658.1, forward strand.
GGTGCTAAGCATGCGCAATTTGATGGTAGCCAGCTGCTTGCTTTGGATTGGATGTAGATTCACGTCAGAAGGTTTGTTGCAAAAAATCAACGTGTGAAAAGACGACCTGGAGAGTTTAGGATGCAGGTTTGAGTAGCTGGCTCTGGAGAAGATTCCTCTCCAGAGCCCATACTTGGGCGGGGGTGGGTTCCTGTGGTCCAGGCCTTACACTGGCCATGTCTGATGGAACCAAGAATGGATACTGGATATAAGGGAGAGCCGATACAATCCTCCTTGCAATAAAAGACACAAAAGAGGGCTTGCGGCATGGCACACTAAGAGAGATAGCTGTCACAGAAAGGGGACTTAAAGGGAACAGGAACAGAAAGGGACATGATTAGCTGACGAAGCAGAATAGAGAAGGTTACTGGAGCAGAGATCAAAACCTGGGAGTCCGATGCCTCATTCCCCAGACTCTGGTGTCAGCCCCACACTCACAAGAATCTGAGCTTGTTTGTTTTGAGATTATGTGTGGTGGGAGGGGAGGGTAGACGTGCGACAGTTTGTATGTGGAAGTCAGGAGGTTTTCTCTATCTGCCCGTGGGGATTCTGGGGATCAAGCCCGGATTGGTGGGCTTCCTGGCAAGTACCTTAACTTGCTGAGATATTTTACTGAAGTCGAGGGTGCTCTGTAAATTTCGTGTGTTGTGAAGCTACAGGTGTGTCTTCTTGTGGTGTCCCGAGGATTTTATGACATGAGTATATAAAGTGATATCTTTTGGTATCCTCACACTAGGATCCGGTTAACACTTTGTAAACAGTAAGTAGCCACAAGGTGTATCCACAGGACTTGCTAATAGAGACTCAAACTTAAGGAAGCCCCAGGATGTCGCTAAGAAAGGGGGGAAAATCGGGGGCCCCTAAACCACCATCTTGAGGATATGCAAAGCTAACCCCACAGCTGTACTCCTGGACTCTGGGGCAGAGCACTTTCTTACCAGGTACTGGAAACTCCTCCGCCTTCTGGAGCACAGTCACCTTCAAGGTTTCTGTGTTAATCATAAGAAGATGACCCTCTTCACACCCAACGTACAGGTCGCTTGACGGAGTCCAGCAGTGCATAGTTGGGTGAAGCAGAGGATATATATCATCTTTTGGCTTCGGGAGAGAATAGCATCCATGTGTTAGGACCGCAATCATGGTCACGGGCAGCAGAAACACCCACCAAAAGAACTGTCACAAAGAAACCAGGGCAAGCAGCTGGCGTGAACAGGTCTTTCATTTTCAACATCAGAGTTCAGTCTCTTCCCCCTTTGCTCTCTATACTTTATTCACTGTGAACAACCAAGGCTCTCCTGCTCATACATTTGATTAGTACCCTAATAACTATTTCTTAGTGGCCACTTTCAGCATCTCGAGTCCTTATTTGGCCAGGAACAACCCCTTTCAGGAAAGATTGCCATTAGCGTTCTTGTCTTCTGGTCGTGTAAGGGTCACTTGCAAAGGGGCCTCTGCTTAACCGGCTTTCAAAGGCAAAGAGGTGACCTTTAGCCTGATGCTGGGGCTCCTTTTCTTTGGTCCATGATCATTCCATGTGCCTTCGATTCCACGCGAGGAATCATAACGTAAGTAGAAGTTGGCTTTGGGCTTCAAAACCGGTTTGGACCAAGTTTAAAGCAAGTTGTTGTTTTCTATAAAAGCCTAGGGGGCGTCTCGCAGTCTGAGTGGGCCCCGTGGATCGAGTAAACGCCTTGTTTTCTTTTGCATGACCCTTGAAATTGTGAAAACCATCCTTAGACTTGGGCCACAAAAGTAGGCCGTAATTTGCTCAGGCTTGCCTTAGATGGTGATACTGACTCTTCTCCCAGAGCCTTTAGCACGTGTGTTCAGCATGGAGAGGCTGGCCCTTGTCAGCACACCGCCTGACTCCAGACTCCAGAGCCTCTTCCTAGTAAGCCTTGAACAGAGCATATACACTCTCCTCCCGGAAGCTCAAGGTGGCCTTGACAAATACTTCAGAAATGTTGCCTGCAGCACTAGACTTTGAATTCAGAATTCTCTCTCTCTCTCTCTCTCTCTCTCTCTCTCTCTCTCTCTCTCTCTCTCCCGCTCTCTCACGCCCACTCTCTGTCTCTCTCTCTCTCTCTTTCTCTCTCTCCCTCCCTCCCTCCCTCTCTCCTTCCTCCCCTCCTTTCCCCCTCTCCCTAATATCTTCCCCCTCTCTTTTCTTTTTTCAGTGTTGGGGGCTATTGCATGCTAAACAAGCACTCTACCTCCAAGTCACACCCCTCCCCAACTCCTTCTAAATAACTAGTGAAATGTACTAGTGTGCATGCTTATGAGTGCACACGTGTGTGTAACTGCAAGTACATATATGTACATGTGTGTGCTAATGTGTGTGTGCGCAGCACATGTAAACAGATGTGCACACATATGTGTGGATATGCACATGTGTGTGGATGTGAGTGTGCATGTATGTGCATGTGTGCACACATGTGTGTGTAACTTTCCCTGCATTGAACTGTACCTTGGTTTCTTCTGGCATCCTTGTACCCACCGACATAAACTTTGTTAACAAAGTAGGGGGTCAATTTCCTGGCATGTTTAGATTCTTTAAGAGTTTAGTTTTTGTGTTGCTGGGTGGTGGGGCATGCCTTTGATCCCAGCACTTGGGAGGCAGAAGCAGAGGGATCTCTGAGTTTGAGGCCAGTCTGGTCTACAGAGTGAGTTCTAGGACAGCCAGGGCTACACAGAGAAACCCTGTCTCCAAAAACCAAAGGGGGAAAAAATTCTATGTCCTGCTTTTACTCAGGCACTCATTCTTCCAACCAGCTTTCAGGGAGTATTTGGTCCTTTTCAGACACTTTTCTGACTGTCCACATGTGGTAGTGAATGACAGAGAATTCCTTTTCCTTACGGAGTTTACCCACTGCGGGGAGAGAGAGATTAAAATAGTAAGTTGCAAAGTTGAATATGAAGCCGGCTGGAGGAAAGTGAAGTGGAAGCCGGCACTGACGCTGGGAAGTCCTGCCAACCACATGCACAGCAATCTTCTGTTCTACATGCCTCACCGTGTGCCAGCCACCCTCCCCCTCCTAGTAGATGCTCAGTTGTCTGACAAGAGATAACACATTGCTCTCTTAATTTATGAACGATCCCTACCAGTGTCTCAACTGACATAAGCTGCTGATGTTGCCCCTTCCAAGGAATGCCTATCAGCTATTGGTTCTCTGGCAGCTAGTGTGCCCAGTCTGGTTTCTCCTTGGTGTGACAGTCATGTAGAGAGAAATCGGGGGACAGCAGAATCAGGAAGCAGAGAGGCAATGGCTGGGACAGGCATGTGGATTACAGGAGCCATGATGATAAAGCCAAGGCTTGAGAGGAGAGTGGAAAGACAGGTTAGCTGTTCAGGTGGACCGTGAAATTCGACCAACACAGTGGTCAGTCAGAGGAAGACACAATATGTGATACGATGATATTTTAAAGGCGGAGGTGACTTTAACGGTATGGCCAACCTACTTTATGTCTTCACAGACTTGGACAGTTAGAAAATAAAAACCTGAATAGTCACTACTCTCACTCACCCATTCCCAATTAAAAAAAAAAAAGTACCATCAACCAACCAAAGGGATTAGACTGTCACCAGTGAACGGCCTTTCTGCAGGATCTGCCCAAGTCCTGACTCATCAGGCAAAGAGACCCTCACTGAAGTACAGTATTTAAACCTTCTAGCGGGGTTCTGATGGCATCTGACAGACTCTACATCACAAAAAAGACTCTTTGTCACAGTAAAGTGTACCTAACTTACTTACTTATTTAGAGACAGGCTCTCACTGTGTAGCCCAGGTTACCCAGGTAGTTTTGATCCACCTGCTCCTGTCTACTCAATGCTTGTAGTACATCCAGTTTGAAAAAATCTAAAAATCAATCAAACAAACAAAAAGACAAAATCCCTAAAACTGTTGCAAAACAAATGCCAACAAATGCTGCCAGTCTGGTCCCCCAGTACCAGTGAATCTTTGTATGAAACGGAGCGTGAGGAGTAAGACCCGGACAGCTTGTGGCTGTGGAAAGTTAAACTACAATTGGATTCCACACCCCCCCCCCCAATTTTTTGATTTCATACTCTTGTCTTTAACAATGCACTTGGTGTTATTTAAGAATAGATGTGGAGGAATCTGGATTGTATGAATAGATGTCTTGATTTTTCTATTCTGAGTTTTAGAAGAAACGGGGTGTGTTGTAATTGGGTCTCACAACATTCACCAACTCAACCTCCATTTTCAGGCCCCTGGGATCAGACATCAAACATTCTGATCGCCTCGAGCCCAAAGATGGAAAACTGGATCCCAACTTCGTACTGCATTAAAGGTCGTAACAATACAAATATGCTGAGAAATATTTGAATTCATCAAAGAGGTTCTTATTTAGGAAATTTTGTTTAAAAAAAAAAACAAAACAAAACAGTAGACAGAGCACAGAAACTGGACCCTTGAGTTTAAATTCATTATGTTGGATCCAGTTTCTCTCCAGATAACATCTGCTTTTGATTTTCTACACACACACACACACACACACACACACACACACACACACACAACTGGATAGTTTTCTAATACCCTAAATAACTTGCATAATGTGTATCGGACCTATTTAAAGGCCTATGTGGCGTGCCATTCTGGTGGTAGCTACAAAAAAGATAATAAGATTATTTAATGTCTGTGATCTCATAAAAGTCCACTGCTTGCCAATGTTAGAGACTCTTACATAGATCAAGTCATCATTGATTTCTTTGCTGTTAGTCCCCAGGTCACAAGCAATGATTCTGGAGACTGGAGAGAGCGCTCAGCGGTTGAGAGCACAGGCTGCTCTTGCAGAGGACCTGAGTTCAACCCCCAGCACCCACATGACAGCTCACAACTGTCTGTAACTGCAGTTCTGGGGAATCTGATGCCCTCTTTGGGCCTCCATGTGCACGCCTAATGGCACACAGACAAAATACTCATGTATGTGAAATAAAAATTCAAAAAAATTTAAGAAAACAAAGAAATGACATTCAAGATTAGGAGTGAAATCAAGGCATTTGGGAGACCAGCTCTGCCTGGACTTCCACTCACCGAACAATCGCTAGTCAGTCACTGCTTTGTCTATTTCCTCTCTCTCTCTCTCTCTCTCTCTCTCTCTCTCTCTCTCTCTCTCTCTCTGTGTGTGTGTGTGTGTAAAATAAAAGGGCAAACAACTGAGAAATCAGATTTCTAAGCTAAACTCCAAGCAATGTGCATGTATGACGTAGAGTTATAAAACACAGCATCACGTTTCTCCTTTCAGAAAGTGGTAAAGATACACAGAGCAGAGCCCCAAGTAAGGAAGCTATGTAGTTTATATGAGAACCTGTTTTAACACAGCAACTCCATGCCTAGGCATTCTTTTCTCTGTGGTGTGTGTGCATGTGTGTGTGTGTGTGTGTGGGGGTGCAGGTGCACACTCTCAGAGGCTGGAGCTCAACAGCAGGTGTCTTACCCCATTTCACCTTAGGCCAGGACTCTCACTGAAGCTGGAGCTCCTCATTAGAACCCTACTCCCATGCTGGTCTGACAGCAGAGGCACACTGCGGCACCCAGGGCCTTACACTGGAGCTTCATCCCCCGTGCCAACTGCATGGCCACGACACAGAGGCATTTAAGTGAGGTTTAAAAGGCAAAAGGCAGTTGCCTGGATTTTTAATGGTTTATGTTGGACCTATTATTGAGTGGAAAGTGTGAAATGTTAGGACTCCTACAGATTTGAGAGGCAGGGAAAGAGGGAGGGGCAAGGAAGGGAAGAAGAGGAGGTGGAGGAGGAGGAGGAGGAGGAGGAGGAGGAGGAGGGGAGGAAGAAGGGAAGGAGGGAGGAGAGGAGAGGGAGAGGGAGAGATAAGGAGGGAGGGAAAGAGAAAAAGGGAGAGGTGGAGGGAGGGAGGGAGGGAGGGAGGGAGGGAGGGAGGGAGGAGAGAGAGAGAGAGAGAGAGAGAGAGAGAGAGAGAGAGAGAGAGAGAGAGAGAGAGAGAGAGAGAGAGATTGAGATTGATTGGAGATTCCAGGCAAAAAACTGGCTGTGAGCCTTGGTTTTTCCTTTGTTGCCCCCTTGTGGCTGAGATGCAGTGCTGCACTTTCCATGGCTAGAGCTTGGGATGGACAAGAATTAATCACGGTCCCTTATTTACAGAAGTGAATTACTGCGGTTCATTAGAGGATGCACTATGAACACAAACCGTTTCTCTTGTTTGCCACAGACATTTTACGACAATCTAGTCTTTCACGGTGAGTTACTTCACGTGCTTTCAGGGTGAGACAGCTTCATTTTCGGCAGTGCTGTTTGACTTGGATGCATGCCCATCGCCTTTAGCCACAGCTTAGTTCCACAGGGCATCATCATAACAGGTCCCAGTGGTCCAGAGGACTGATGGTCCTCATCTTCATTCATCCCAAAGGCCTTGCCCTGTGACCCCTCCCTCCACCTCCCTCCTGACCACCATTCTGAATCGCATTTACCATTTTGGCCACTCCAGCCACACCGCCCTGTTCTCAGTCCCTCAGACGTGCCCAGCTTTCTCACCCAGAACCTCTGGACATGCTGTCCCCTGCACTTGAGACATCCCTTCTTCTGCTTGTAACAGGAATGGCTCCTTGTGCTTCAAGTCTCAAGAAAGTGGTCCCCCCCCCCCCCCGTGATGAGTTAATGTTTCCCTTCACTTTGTTGTTAGCCTGTTTCCTCTGACAGGAGCATTTCTGCTTGGTCACCGTGTGGTCCGTACTGCCTGAAAGAAGAGATTTAGCTCCCTGGAAGGAGCTTGGTGTAAATGTGTAGAAAGAAGCAAGCAGCAAGTGGCAGGGGTAGGGGGACCGGTATGAGGCTATTGGCAAATTCTGTCATTTTAAAAATCCCTCCACCGTGCTGCACTTGCCTGCATTTGCTTATGCTCAGACAGAGATGGGGACGTCTTGAAGACTGTTTTCTCTCCTCCTAATGTACGAACTCAGTGTGCTTCTCCACCCCTTTCTCCTCCCTCAGACATTGGCTGCTTATTCACCAGCCCCTCCCTTTGCTCCCAGGTGCTACCCGAGAACCACACTAACGTGTGTATCTCCATTGCTGCCACTTTGTTCCAGTGTGTGTGGGGGTGGGGTGGGGGGGGCTCTACTTGTCAGCGGCTATCCTGCATCTCTACTTGCTTCCGAGTCCCTCAACATCAGTCTGTCCAAAATCAGGGTCACAACTACCCTGTCACCATCTTCCTGATTATCCAGACTCCAAAATCAGGATCACACCTGCCTGATACCATCTTCCTAAGTGTCCAGACCCAGGCTTGTGGGTACCTGGTACCTGCCACTATCTCCCTAAGTATCCAGACCAATGTATGTGGGGTCTTGGCCTCTCAGGTGATGCAGTAATAAGCAGGACGGTACCCCATTCCCAGCTGTCTTATAATCAAATGAGATCTCTCTTCCAAGACAGCCACCTTGGAGCAAGCAAGATAATTACCCTGAATGTCTCTGCCTCTTCGCCCACCAGCCCGGCAATGGCTGACAGTGGCAAGATAGGCCCATAAATGAGATCCTTTTGCAGAGAGGTGGGGAAAAGCACATCGGTTTCATTTAAGAACGTTCCGTCTTCTAGGGGTAGCTTTACCAACCTGCAGAGAAAGGACACATGGGAACAAATGGAGGAACAGATTCCATCAAATAGGTGGAGGTTCTGTGTGTCAATGGGAGATGAAGGAGATGTTCTGCCGTAAAACACACACAAGAAGACAAGGGCCAAGCAACGGCTTTTCAAATACAGGCCAAAAAGTGACAAGTGATGGGTGGTTAAGAATTAAGAGCATGGAGATTCCCGAGAAGAGTCAAAGTTAATATGTGAAGCAGAAACTGCAAACTTGAATGCTGTGGGGAGGCCTGGGGTGGGCTGTACACCAGCAGAAGAGTGTCCTCCCCTTGTAGAGGTGACAGGTAATACTCAGCTCCAGCCAGGAAAGCTGCTGACATGCAAGAGCTTTTGGTTCTAAAATATTATTTGGATATTTGTGAGAAACATCCCAAATGTTGAATGTTGGCAACTAAATCAAATAAAATATATTGTGAGCTGAAGAAAAAAAAAAAAACACACATATAATCGGAATCCAGCCACCTTTGCAATGTCTGATGACAAAAAAAAATTCATCTTCAAATTTATCATTTATCAAGCTATAAAAGTGGGTTTGGGGGCAGGCGAAGCAGAAACACTGAGATACCTTGGGCAGCGCCCAACCTAGAAACAAGCAAGTAGGTGGTGGAGGGATGGGAGATGAAGGGAAGCTGAGCGGTTTGTGTGCTATGAAGAGAGGGGGGAACTGAAGACATGATGACAGTGGGAACATAACATGACAGCCCTGAGACCATGGTGATGTCCAGGCCCCCAATGTCACTGAGAGACAAGTCTAGGTTCGTGGCCTGGTTGCAGCCTGAGACAGTGATGTCAGTGGTCCATACAATCACTAAAGGGTATGAGGATGTCCCGGATTTGTAGATGCAGCTTGAAGCCATATTGTTATCGCACTGAGATGGCTTTGCCACCCACCAGCCACCACCTGTTGGTGTCAGTAGTCACATGGACTCAGGGGAATTAGCCCCATCCCACCAAGGGAGAGCTGTCACCTGGGGCAGTGCCGAAGAAGTGACTCCAGAGGCCTGGCATAGATCAGGAGAGCCCAGGCCCTCACCTGGTCAGTGGGAGAGCCAATTCTGGTGGCATAGGTATAGGAAAGCTGGAGGGATGACCAACTCAACTACCACCCAAGCCTGGATCCAGGGCTTTGGATTGGCCTACCCCCAGCATCTTCTCTGCCTATGAATTGCTGGCGTACATGAAGGGCCAGTCCTGTGGACCACCGCCACTCAGGGAAACATCAGGATACCAGAGAGTCTCTATGAGGTTTATGTGGTAGTGGAATCCAGAGGCCTAACGACTCATTGCATAGGACATTCACAAGTAAAGCTGTTTGGGCAGAAGGGTATGGGGCATGAATGACACATTGCAACTTCCAACTAACTCCACTTCGACTAACACATATATGATGGGAAAGTCAGAGACGCAGAATGGAGTATGTACAGAGTGCTGTGCCTGATAGAGATGTTTTTATTTCTTTTCTAATCTTTATTATTTTATTTACTTGGGCAGGGCAGGGCTACACGGGTGGGTGGAGGGCAGATATGGAAGGGCTGGGCAGTGAACCGGAGTAGAGTACACGAGATGAAGTTCAAGGTCAGTAAAAAGTATGCTTAAAAGTATAAAAGATGTGAGTTTAGAGAATTCATGGCATCAAATCAGAGCTTGTGTTCTATGAAAGGTAAGACATTTTGGAGAATGGTCACAAAGCAGGGTACACAGCCTGGAGGCATGGCTGCGTGCATCTAAGTCCTGAAAGTCTTCTCTGGTGTCTCTCGCTTTGTTTGTCTATGGAAAAGCCACACCAACAATGTTCAGAAACATTTAGTAACAATGTTGCAGTGGAAAGGACTCAAAGGGAGAAAGGGTGGGTGTGATACAGCAGGTGCCTGTCCGCATGTAGACCTGGTAGCGACATCACCCAAACAGTGACTGGAGACAGACCTGCCTACCCAATGGGCCCTTGTGAAAATGATCTTGAAGGGGAAAAATGTGCTAATCAGAACTCTTAGATGCTTCTTGTTTGAACGGGTTGCCTGTCCCCCCCCCCCTTTTTTTTTTATTTCTTTCTGGCTTCACTTGTTACCTAAGGTGGGTTTTCAAAAGTTGCAATTTCAAGAGTTTGTCTTTCCAAAGACCAAGAGTTTGTCTCTTGGTCTGCAGTGGAAATGGTCAACCCAGTGACACTTTGGGACTGTGACTTCTTTGCTACAGAAATCCATTATCAACTATCACTATTTGTTCCAGAACTTCCCTTTGACACGTTTCTTTTTTAAATGGGTAACTCTCGTAATGCTGCTCTGTGTGAACCCCGGCTTGGGCAACATGGCTGACTGTGTGCTGTATGCTTCCTGGATCTAACAGATCCTTGTTTTACAGACTTTACGAGAACAGCAAAGAAACAGGAGCAAAAGGTGACTGCAGTTTATGACTTGCAGTAGGCCGTGTGTGTATGTGTGTGTGTGTGTGTGTGTGTGTGTGTGTGTGTGTATGCTTGTGGATATCACATGAGGCCACTTAATTCAAGGTGGCCCAACGATGGCTGGGAGCGCCAGTGAAGACCATCACGTGGTTGTGGAAGAACGAAGGCCCCTACCTGGTCCGGAAATGATGCTCCTGGTTACTTCTTTCAATGGTCCACACGCTCACTGCACTTGGACTTGATAAACACATTTGGTGCCAGTTCATGGGGTTGAAGGACATCTGGGTCACATCCATCCCTGGATTTGATTTCTTGCACAAGATGACACTGGATTCCCAGTTCCTTCCATGGGAATGGAAATTGATAAAAAACATAAGTTTTGTTTAATTTTATGTCTGGAAACTGTCTGATTTTCAGACAACTTGCCTCAACTAGGACATAGGTTGTGATATAATGTCGTAGCCTATGACATAAATACCAAACTTGTAAGTGACTATATTTAAATGAATCCTTCTAAGGAATGAAAGAATACATATGTTTAAGAATTGCACCATTGTACCAGGGTCATTTTGTCCTTCTTGTTTGATCTGAATTTAACACACTCAAACCTGGGGAACGGAAACATCATCACACCAGTGTCTAAATCTCTAAGTGTTGTGCCTGAGTACTGTGTGTGTATCTTGGTGTCCTGTGCTTGTACATCATTTACTGTACATCATTTACTGACTTTTTAAAAAAATCATTTAAAAATCCGCTACTTAATTTGACAATATGAGAAAAAAAGCCTCAAATCCTGCCCGCTAAATTCTTTACTGGAGGAATGGGGAACACACACACACAAACACACACACCCTGATGTATGTTCTTTGACCTTGTGACCTTTGCATACAGCACTCTTCTGCTTGACATCCTCGACTTCTTAAGGTGGATCCCAACTTATCTTATACTTTAGGTATCGCTACCGGTTAATGGGTGAGTCAGGCATTCATATTATGTCCTAATCTTCAGAATATGACCTTATTTGGAAATAGGATTTTTTTTTAAATAGAGGTAATCAAGTCAAACTGCAGTTATTAAGGTTGGCGCCTAATTTAAGATCACTGTTGTCTTCCTAAAAGGGGAGCCCTATGAGAGAAACACATGGGAAAATGCCATGTGTGAGTGAAGACAGATAGGGGTGCTGCATCTATGGGCCTAGAAACATCAGAAATGACCATCAAGGCAGCCATGGGAATTGACCAGGCACAGAACAGATTCACTTACAGCCCTCAGAAGGGCCCAGGCTTGCACCCAGAGCTTAGAATTCCGATCTCTAGAACTTGAGACAATGAATTTCTACTTAAGTCACCTGCTTTGTGGTATTTGTTATGGTGATCTCAGCAAACCAATTATGAGGGTTATACTTTCCTGACCCCTCTTCCAATCTTAGGTTAGATGGTGTGATGGTTTGTATATGCTCTGCCCAGGGAGTGGCATTATTAGTAGGTGTGGCCTTGTTGGAGTAGGTGTGTCACTGTGGGTGTGGGCTTCAAGACCCTCACCCTAGCTGCCTGGAAGCCAGTATTCTGCTAGTAGCCTTCAGATGTAGAACTCTCAGCTCCTCTGGCACCATGCCTGCCTGGATGCTGCCCTGTTCCCGCCTTGATAATGGACTGAACCTCTGAACCTGTAAGCCAGCCCCAATTAAATGTTGTCTTTGTAAGAGTTCCCTTGGTCATGGTGTCTGTTCACAGCAGTAAAACCTTAACTAAGACAGATGGGGTAGGTACCCTCTGATCCATGCTCCTATGTACCTACGACTACTGAAGCTGTGAAACACCTCAGTCGCTCCAGGCTTAATCACCACCCAGCAATTTAACAAGTAGCTTAAACATACAACCTTCAAACATGGAGAATAAACCCTGGTGCAGGCTGTTTCCAATATGAGGTTGGGAAATATTTTCCAACCAGCTTTCCCTGACAAAAGTAAACTCTGTCCCTTGCTTTGACCTGTGCTTGACACTCCAAAGAAATGAAACTTTCCTCTTCTTTGTATAATGATTAACAGGCCCCAGTGATATGGACAAGAATGCTCAATGGGGTGGAGTGTTTTAACTATGAACCAGCTGATGCTGTGACTGTTTTGTATGGCCTGGGAGAAGAGTTTGGTCAAGTGCTTTGTCTTAGAGACTTACAGAGACATAATTATTCTCGTACTCCACATACAAGTCCTTAACGACTCCCTCTCTTTATGTCAGGCTCTCGAACTGCTGTCTGTGAGTGTTTGGTCCTGCCTCCCATTCATGTGAGCAGTTTCATTGGATCATGAAGACATCTGTCATAAAAGGATCATAACTCTTATAAAGAGAGTCTCTGGATAGCTAACGTGCAACGACATGCGCACTCATCTCATGGAATAGCAAAGGAAACTGTTGAGATATACAGTGTTAGCAGACTTCCAAACCACTGAAGATTTATATAAGCAGACAGAACAGATGTGCATGTACAGTACCTGTATATGAAATGTGTGGAAATGGCAAATGAATCCTGAGGCTGACTGGGGTGACAGTGGGTTAAGAGCGTGTGTGGTCAGACACCGTGATGAGGTTTGGGAGGTACAAGTAAACTGTGGATGAGGGGTGTATTTGTTGCTCTGGTTATGATAACAGCTTCAAGGGTGCTTGTACCAGCCCAAATTTAAACTGTATACTTCATATATGAAGAGTTTAGTATACATGAGTTATATCTCAGTAAAGCTCTCTCTGTGTGTGTTTAAGAATCAAACTCAGTGCATCAAGAGAGATTGGAAAACATTCTACCAGTGCACTACATCATGGGTCTTCAGTAGAGTGCTCCCTTCCTTCTGCTTCCTTCTTGCTCCTCCACCTCTCTCTTCCTTTCTCTTCTCTCCCCAGAATTTTATACTTTAGAGCAGGTGTCCAGGTTGGCCCAAAACTTCATAGCCAAGGCTAGCCTTGAAGTCACCACAATCCCCCTATCTCAGTCTCTCAGGTGGTGGGATTGTGGATGCAAACCACCATACTGTGCTCAGCTTTTGATGGCTCAGTGCCTAAGAGCACCGAATGTGCCTTCAGGGGATCTAGGTTTGATTCTCAGAATCCACAGGCAGACCAAGTACCCACTCAAATAAAAAAGTAAAAAAAGAAAAATAAAGTGGTACGTAAGTTGTAAGTGGGTCTTGGAATCTTGGCTCTCTGAATCAGGAATCTTAGATTTTTGTGTAGAAAAGCTAGTGTTCAAAGAGTGGCCTCAATCACTCCAGGAACATTTAGCACTTCCCACTGAAGAAACAAATCCCAACTCCCCAGAGAGGTTTATGCCAAAGATGGCAGAGAATGAACCCACAATGCTGGCCACATGAAAGGGCCCAGCACAGAAACGAATGTGTCTAACCCACATGTTTCTCTGCCCGGCTGGCCAATGCGGTAGAATGTTCCAGTCCACTATACTGCTCTAGTGCTGGCCATGAACCCCTTACTTCAGACTGAGCTCGAACACAGAGACCATTCTTCTTTCAACACAGGCGGAAAGCATGCTCATAGCTCAAGAAGAACCTTTTGCTTTGAGGAAAGATGAAACTTTATGCACTTGGAATTGTGTTCCTCTCCCTGGTTAAGGAAATACGGTACATGTCACTATGAAGGGAAGGTGGTAAGTAATTCAGCTGCCATGGTTTCTGTCCTGATGCATTTTATACCTGAGCATAAAGATGTCATTAAATCATCTTTCCCATCTTCCCTTGTTGGGGTTTTCCATATGGATCCCCTTCGGTAAAATCCAGAGGAGGAAGATTCCGGTGAAACCCAGGAAAGAGAGCAGTGCAGGGTGTTGGGACTTACCAGAGAGTCAGCTCAAACTCTGGGAGTGACGAGTAACTGGCCAGGTAGGTGCCACAGTAACTGAAGCAAAGTAGAGTGTAGTCCAGGAGGATGTCGCCTAAAAGACAGAATCCAGGACATGGACTCGACGGTCACATCCAGATAAGTTCACAGCCTCCCAGAAAGCCTCCCTTTCCTAGTGATTGGCACACACCTCAAAAGTACTTTCTCAGGAGGTAATCGATCCCCTGTCCCTCCTTTAAGAAGTGTTTTTGTCTTGTTTTGTTACAAACAGGATCTTCCCATGTAGTTGAGGTTAGCTTTAAACTCATGATTCCCTGCCTCTGCCTTGCGAATTCCTTCCTCCACTTACACCCACTCCTATTGAGATTATTAGGTCACTGTCTTTTAGACTTTGGTGCAGTACTGAACAAAGTACACTAGTGTGTCCCAGCCTGATTTGAAATGAATGACCCCTACATGTCTATAAATATGAGACATTGGGATTAGAAACAGTTACTCAAACTTCAAGTGTTTTGGGAGGTTCTACTAATTCTAGCTAATATATCAAATAGACATTATCAATAAGGATTTATAATCCATAGGCCATGTCTGGCCCTCAACTCAGGTTTTTTCCAGTTCTTAGAACAACTTTATTCACTTTAAAAGCCTTGGCAATGAGATGTTTACACTGTGGGGTTTGGGAAGGCCAAATGAGAGAGCTGATTTCTCCTTGGCCTGCTCTTTAGTGAGGTGCACAGGCCCAAGCTCAGCCTTGGTATTTGTGCTTGTGTGCTTTGCTCTGAATATTTTAACGACTGTTTCTGTTTTTACACATCTCGCCGTGTGTGTGTGTGTGTGTGTGTGTGTGTGTGTGTGTGTCTGTGTGTGTGTTAGACTGTATGCCACATGCTTGCAGGTAACTGCAGAGACCAGAGGAGGGTGTTAGATCTCCTTCAGCTGGAGTTAAAGGTGGCTGCCAACTTGTAGGTACTGGGATCAACTCATCCTCCTCGGGAGACCGTATGTGCTCCTAACTCCTGAACCATCTTTTCAGCCCTGTACTTTTTATGTTAGAGTGACCACAGTATGTATATGCCTAAAATGTGACTTTGTCATTGAGTTTATTTAGCATGGATTAACAAAGAAAACAATATGCATTTATTGAGAATGTGATGCAAAACATAAAAAAGAAATTTTCTGTGGGATGAGATCTTAATACCACTATTTCATATCCTTCAGGCACTTTCCTTATCATCAACATTAATATTAAGTTCTATTTGTTATATAATGTTATATTATTATAAATTCAAAAATTTAAATGTATGATTTTGAAGGGAGTTTTAAAAAGGCCTAATTTCTAACATCAAATTTAGTAAATTTCTTCCTGCTCTTTTTTTTTTTCCTTTCAGACAGAGCCTCATAGAGCCCAGGCTGGCCTTGGGGATTCAGTAGGTAGCTGAGGATAGCCTTGACTCCAAATCCTCCTGCAGCTTCCTTCCCAGTTCTGGGCTTACAGGTGTGCATGACTCTGCTCAGTCTCTTTCTTCTGTGTTTTTCCATGTAAAAGTACATAGAAATATACTTTCTGTGTATATAACTTTGCTATTTATAGTTGTAATAAGTGTTAATTGAATATCATATGCGATATGCCTCATTTTAAATATACAGTTAGGATCGCAGGAAGTGTTCTATCCTATTGGTTTCTTGTTTACATTACATAAAGCATTTTATCATGTTCCTAATAGTTTTTCAAATATTTGATTTATAATGTTTGCAATAATAACCCTTCGTGTGTGTGTGTGTGTGTGTGTGTGTGTTTTAACATACCACTGTTCATATACCAGGGTTTTGGGCTGTTTTGTCTTTACATTTATGCAACTCCTTTTAACTTCTTTTTGTACACAGACCTATAACCATATTTCAGGACACTACATTTCCTTAACACTGACTTCGGATTCTTATAGTGGCCCCAGAGGGCTCTATCACTTTATCGGCTTACTGGATTCCACTGCTAGCAAGAGAGAGGTTATCAATTTCTCCACGGCTCCAAAACCACTGTGAGACTGACTGGGAGGAACAGCCCCTGGATTGAAACCATGCTACAAACGATCATCTCCAGTACTCTCGTGTTTGCATCTGTGTGGGCGAGCGTGTGCTTGCTGGAGATACCCATGTGGAGTTGCTTTCTCTCCTTCCAGTTTTACATGGGTTTTGGGATTTGAAATCCAGCTTGGAAAGCAAGAACTTTTATCTGCTGAGCTAACTTGCCAGCCCTAAGCTTTTCAAAAGTAATTATTGTCAGACAGTTTGAATAGAATTGACCACTTATGGTTTGTGATCTGTCTGGGAAAGTCCCTGGCCATTCATTCATCTTTAAGGTTCATAAGTGCTGTGAGGATCTTTGATTATATTTTTTTACATATATTTTCCTCATTCTATTTGCGTGCCATTTTTTTTTGTGTGATCTGGTGTTTGTAGTTTAACATTTGTTAGTAAATATTCCAATCCTTATAAATAGGGTACAAGGTTCTTCTCCAACCTGAAACAGCTCCAGTGTCCTACCATACTTCCTACTACTTTTCCATGAATGACTCTCTGCGACAAATATTAGAAATATATTTATTTATAACAGTCATCTTTTCTACCCTGGAATCTGTCTCTACAGTATATATTTAAATATTACACACACACACACGTGTTAGTTCATAGAATCGAGTCTTAAGCTGGGAGCTGTCTGTGTGGGCTGTAACCACATGCCTAAGATGCCCTCAGCTTACCTTTGTGGCTCCATCCCTGGGCAAGCAATCAGAAGTTAATTCAAACTCATATATATGATTTACATTTACCCTACTTGCATGGGTGTTTATTATACAACCACTATCTATCTTACTAAGTCCCAGCAGATGAGTGCATCACCTATAATGTTCTGTCCCACAGCTATACATTTTTGTTAAATATTTTATTGTATATTTACTGTAATATATTGTATTTTGCATATTGTAATACATGTTGTAATTGTATATTATTGTATATTGGTTAGGCCTTCTGGCTGATAATAAATGACACTGATTATAATAGATTTCCTTGATGGTTTATTTCAGTTTTTTAAAAAAGACTTATTTATTTTATGTATATGAGTACACTGTAGCTGTCTTCAGACACACCAGAAAAGGGCCTCAGATCCCATTACAGATGGTTGTGAGGCACCATGAGTTTGCTGGGAATTGAACTCAGAACCTCTGGAAGAGCAGTCAGTGCCCTTAACCACTGAGCTATGTCTCCAGTTCTAAAACTTTTTTTTTTTTTTTTTTTTTTTTTAGATTTTTCGAGACAGGGTTTCTCTGTGTAGCCCTGGCTCTCCCTGAATTCACTCTGTAGACCAGGCTGGCCTCGAACTCAGAAATCCACCTGCCTCTGCCTCCCAAGTGCTGGGATTAAAGGCGTGTGCTGAGGGCATCTTAAACATGAATCCTGCTTGCAGTCCACACAGACAGTTCCCAATTTAGGACTAGATTATGTTTTCATTAAGGTGTCTTAATCTTTGAAGAACACAGACCAGCTTCTCTAGAAATAACTTGTAAACTACAGTGATGGAACGGACTTGACCCAATGTGGTTCTGAAATTAAGGCACCACCAAGGATAAGCTTCCTGACTGTGCTGGGCATGTGGGCTAGTATTGTTAATTTTGTCTGAGGCAAAGTTGGGTTTTTAGTTCAGGGTGGTCTTAGATTCTGGATCCTTCTTCCTAGCCTTCCCTAAGTCTGGATTACAGGTGTGTCTAATTACCACGCTAAGATTCAGTCTTAAACAGGGGCATGGATCATTAGCTAGGGGCTTCTGGAGGTGCATAGATACTCAGTCCATGAAAGTCAGCTGTATCTGTGAGAGATTCAACAGTAATACAAATAATAGATAACCATGGATGTGTGCTTGGTGTGTGTGTTTCTCTAGTATCAACACAAAGTGAACATTAGATGCTATGTTTAGCCCCATTTGTGGTTAAGAACAGGGAAGTTCAGACTTGCCTTTAGTTATTGGAGCATAAGTTTGTGTTAGGATTCGAATCCAATAAATCACCAGGAAAGAAGAAGAAACATTGTTGCAGAAGAGGCCAGCTCCCCAACCCTGTGTCTCTCACGTTTAAAATGTGTGTCAATCACCTGAGAAATCTTGTTCAAACTAAGGTGTTGGTTTGTTAGGTCTAGGCTGCGAGTCAATTTGTGTATTTTTTGAGGAAGTTGTTTCTTTTTAACTTGCCCAGGCTAGTTTCCAGCTCAAGTGAGTCTCCCTTTTCAGCCTCCAAGTTTCTGGGTCCACAGGTGTGTGCTACCACAACGGATGATTCTGCCCTTTTAGGTAGTTTCTGAGGTAATGCCAGTGTTGACAGGAAGCACACCACAGGAAGGCTGTAGCATACGGGGTTAATAAACCTTCAGTGGTCAGCTTGTCTGCTTCTGTTTAAAACAACCTCTCACAATACAAAACACCTTCCTCCCTAAGAATTAGATTTGTTCACATAAAAAGTTTTTGCAGTAGCCAGGTGGTGGTGCACTGCTTTAATGCCAGCACTCAAGAAGCAGAGGCAGGTAGATTTCTGAGTTCAAGGCCAGCTTGGCCTACAGTCAGTCCCAGGATACCCAAAGCTATACAGACAGACAAAACACTATCTTGAAAAACAAACAAAACAAAAATCCTTCAGTTCCGGGGTGAAGGGGGTGGAGGCGCGGTAGGGGGAAGGTCTCCCAGATACCTTTTAACTTGTTTTTTCTGGTCAGCGAAGGAAAACTGTATATGTAGATGATGGGTTTAAGTCTGCGGTCAGAGAAAGCCACTACTTCACCGGGAGCATTAGTTGCCACGACGCCCACTATCCCATTAATACACTGGAGTACAGTCTTCTTCTTGGTTTCGAGGTTAATGAATATTACGTAGTTCCCAGAAGGGTAGCAGATGGTCTGGTCATTGACAAAATGAACGTTCTGACTAGGGAATCCTTGCACCCATCTTTGAGAAAAGATAGATCACTATGAGTATAACCCATGCTCGCTTCCTTTTCAACAAAGCAGCTAGAAAGCCACCCCAGTCTTTTAAACACATCCCCGCCATTTTTAACGCCCTTTCTGCTCAGGTCTTTCAGAGGAGGACACGTGCTCGCTGTGAGGTCAGTGTGAGTCAGTGGACTATAGAACTGTAAAGATCAATGGGGCTGGTGAGATGGCTCACTAAGTAGAACAGCCTGTAGAAAACAATGTATCCAGGGTGCTTTTCTTTTGACTATTTAAAAAAAAAAAACTAAACTAAAAAAAAAAAAAAACAGAAAAACAAAAACAAACCAAACAAACAAACAAACAAAAACAAACAAACAAAAAAAAACCCAACTGCTGGGCAGTGGTGGCGCACGTCTTTAATCCCAGCACTTGGGAGGCAGAGGCAGGCGGATTTCTGAGTTCGAGGCCAGCCTGGTCTACAGAGTGAGTTCCAGGACAGCCAGAACTACACAGAGAAACCCTGTCTCGGAAAAAAAAAAAAAAAAAAAAAAACCAAACAAACAACTAAACAAATAAAAAGCCCTTCGAGTAGGACTATGCGGTCGTAAGCCATGTAACTTGCTTATAGTTTTACACACATG